>NW_010509695.1:46778-50736 GCF_000687285.1 Phaethon lepturus
TTGAATCACTTTTTCTGAAGGCTGCATAACTAAGCAGGTGACATATGGGTCTGCTGTACTGGTTTCCTCTGTCTGCATAATGGACTAGAAGCAAGAAGCAATGTAAGAAGGCCAACACGTGGGTTTCCATCCCCTGGTTCAGGTTTTCACTGTATACAATCCAAAAGCAAACACAATGGACCTTAACAAATTTTCAGGCAAAGGTACTGCTCTTAAGGGAAGTGGCAGCAGGCTCCGCTGGCCATATCCACTGCTTCCCAACTGCAGATGGAAGGGATCCAACCTTTTTATGGCAGCTACTCCAAAGCTTTGAACACAGTAAACTTCAGGCATTATCCTATAAATCAACAGCTAACTCAAAAGTCCCCACTGATAAAAGCTAGAGCATTACCAAGAAGACTTAAGTACTGTAAACTGCACAGACATATCTGCCCAGAGGTACAGGAGAAAATACCACCTATAGGACTTAGGAGCAAGTATCTCACTGTACTTTAATAATCATCAAGTTCCCAGATCAGTAAGAGATATTTATGTACCTCAGTTCCTTTGGCAATGTTGGCTCTAAGGTGTTTTTAAAATCTCATCCCAAATTACAGAGTATCTATGAATTTCCAGTGTATTTTCACTTCCAACTGCTTCTATTCAATTCTGTACTTGCCTGATCTATAACTTATGTTAAAACATATGGCAGTGTACTTGCTAAAAATTCCCTCAAAAAGTGCATTCCCTAAATCAATTTTAAACAGCTTCAAATTTGAGATCAGGAAGGGGGTGGAGGGGAGAACCTAATAGTGCTTTGTTGTTTTTCTGTTGGGATTTGAGTTTTCTTTCTTCATTTTTCCCTACGAAGCTAACTGAAGCAGCCAAAAGTTATTTAGAGTTAGTTTATGAAGTGAAAATTCTATAAATTGTAGTGGAAAGGCAATTTAATCTTAGTTCCAGATATTGAAATGCTCAATATACATTAAAAAAAAAACTTCATAAAAGTTATTATTAAATACTTTGGAGAAAGATTTAGGAAAAATACTGCACATGCATTCACCAGGAATCTCCAGTGGTTGTCTCATTTACCTCATTACATATATGCGCACGCACACACACAGAGTGTTAATTGCACTCCAAAAGAAAACTGGAGGCACAGATCGCAACAAATGATGTGGGTCCTTCCCCTGGTTCCCTCCTCCCAATGGACGCCTACTATTCTTCTAAAAATTCCCCACAGAAAAAGAGAGTGCTAATTGCAGTTATCACAAAGTGTTTTTCCATCGTCACAGAAATTTAATTCCTGAATTTGAGTCAACGCACACGCAGAAGCAGAGACCAAGTAGAGGAAGGAGTGATGATGGATCCACATAGCAATTCATTCTAGCAAGGAAAATTTAAATACACATCAAGAGCATAACCTGAAAATTGGCAATCCACTTGAAAATCTTGAAAAGCTTATTTTCAGCCTCTTAAAGCTAACTGATGCAACACCTTCCTGTGAGAACACCATGTAGCCCAGGCACTTGTCTTCCATACCAGAGAGTTACCAGAAACTGCATTCGTTCCCACTTCAGGGCTTATTCTCTTACATTTTTCCAGGAACAATGTGGGAGTTTCTTTGTGTCCTCAGAAGTAATAAGATGCTTAGCTCAAATCTCAGTACCTGTTAAGACTTGTGAGTTTGTGCTGTCTTGTGCCAATCAAAGCTGCACAAGATGCTCAGGCCTGTAAGGAAAGAGCTAGAACAGAGAACGCTCTCATGCCACTGTGTCAGTTAATGGTATGACCTCATCCTCAATATCAAAGGTGAGGCCACATCTCAGAAAGATCAAAGAAGATAGTAAGATCAATCAGGACCTTGAAAAACCTCTCACAGAACTGACTTAAAAAAAAACCTTGCAGAACTGTCACATGACCGAGATGTTAATTTGGAGAAAACTGGACAAAAAATGTTAAGCCCAGAGAGAGGACTTCTGTTCTCCTCAACTCAAGACCTGAGAGAAATCAGTGTTAGCTGATCACTACTCATAATAAATCTTCCACTTAGGAGCTAGCACTAGGTTCCAAGACCAAGCCCAGGGAGCAAACAGGAACACACTAGCACCAGCAGTGATTGATTTGACAACAAGTTGTGGGACTGCAGTTGCACTGGCAATACCAACACAAGAGGCCATCCACAGGTAGAGGACAGATCTTCATCCCACCTCCCAGGCCTTGTTCTCCAGCATCAAACACTCTCAGGAATGAGAAGAGAAATGGTTAATGCATTCATTCCTCTAGGAGAGATAGTCACTCTGTATGTCGTGAATGAGTGGTTTAGGTCGCTTAAAGAATCACTGCCAAAAATACTAGAAAGCAAATGATTGTAATATAAATTTGTAAAAAGCGTGACTTAACAGAATTCTATGGCAAGACCCACTCTATTACTTAATCAACATGGAAAAAGTATACAACGAGAAACTAAATTACAATTAGGTTGGAATGATTTACATGTGGATTGGCAGGAATGATTTACACAGAGTCAGGGAAATCGAGTCAGAATTGGGTCGGTGTGATTTATCACTTGTGACTAACACTATTAAAGTAAATCACAAGTTATATATTTTCTAAGTTTATTGACACAACAACTTAGTTAAAGACTCAGAAAGGTTCTCTACACACACAGAGATATAGACATAGAGATATACAAAGAGATATAAAGATATTAACATAGAGACAAAGGTACCTGTTAAAAATTCCCCTTGAGTCCAGTGAAATACTCACATTGAATGCTTTTGCATTACTCAGCGGGTGAGGGTTGAGCCTCAAGGAGTGGGGGTTTCAGCCCAGGTCCGTGCCGGTCTTCAGCGATGGTCCTCTGAACTTAATGCGAACTTAAAGAGTTCGCGAGCTCCGAGAGGCATCCCACTCCGAGGGAAATGCTGACTGCAGCCCACTGTGGTCCAGGAGAGCTCCAAGGGCCTCCCTTGGGACCATTGTTTGTAGGGTGGCGAGGTGATTGACTTTAGGCAACAGTGAACTTCCATCCTGGCCACAACCCAGACAGGTAATTTCTCATGTCTCCAGCAGCACTGGGTCCGGTCGTTCCAGGGCTGTCCGGGGATGATTAGTTAGTCCTGTTCTTGTTCCTCACCCTGGTCAGGCACCCGCATTCCTGTTACAATCAGTGCCATTCCCCACCTCAGCTATGCAAGAGTGTTTGGGACGGTCAAGGGGCTCTCAACAGCCAAACCCTTTGTTTGAAGGCCAAGGCTTGCCAGGCAACTGAACTTCTCAAGATGCAGAGTGGCCCAGGAGCAAGGCGAGGAGCAGGGGAAAGGCACCATCACACTGTACCAGTGGAAACTGCTCCCTACACCCTAATACAAGTAGGACCATTTTCTCTAGGGCTGCTTACCCTTAACAAGCAGTCACTCAAGCGTAAAGGCAAGAACCAGCTTTATGCCCACATACAACTGCATCGCAGCCACTCGTACCACCTCTGGAAGGGCAAGCTTTAGGTGAAGCACGGCAGGCTTATGCTGAATTCAAGCCCCACAGAGCTGAATTGCCTGCAGTGGCAATTGGCCTGCAGTGCCTTTATTCTAAATAAGTAATTCTTTGCTTTACCATCTCTCCTTAAACACTATTCTAAAATGAAAAGGGAGCAGCATTTGTTCCAACCACGGCAGAACTTTAGCTTAGAAATAAAAAAAAACAAGAAGAGGGCAGGCTGTGAAGAAATCAGTCTGCAAATTAGAGGAACTGTGGCACAGCAAGGAAGTATGAGCTTCTAATGGCCTCCAGTAAACAATCCATATGCATCTCCGTCCTGAAAAGTGTATCATGCAGCTAAGTGAACATTCCTCTGCAGACATGACTTTTGATTGAGGTACAGAGGCCCTGTTGGATGGGGAACCAATCCAGGAATGCATGAATCCCTTCCCAGACAGTTTACAATTCACACAGACAAGGTGACAAAAGGAGGGAAAGA
>NW_010509695.1:50767-56713 GCF_000687285.1 Phaethon lepturus
ATGCAATCAGGATTACAAGGAAAACACGCTGAGCCAACTTAACCACCCGGAAGGAAAGACAACCTCAATTATAGAAAAGAAATGTTGCTTCACTCTCTACTTGTGGAGGTAATTCACAAGTATTGAAAAATTGTGAAAAGGCAGTTGAGTTGTGCATTAGAACTGGAAAAAGAAACCCACTTACGCAAACTTCAGTAAAAAAAATTAAATAAGGAAATAAAGTAAGTTTGTGTAAAATTTATTTTTTTATAATATTATACAAACAGTTACAGTTTTAGCAGTATTTGCAATCTTCTGTATATTCATATCAATGAATAACTTAGCCTCAGCCTAAAAACTGTGTTTTCTGTATGCTGGAGTAACTTAACACCCCAACTTCACAGGGGAAAAACTTCAGACCTGTTACATACTTCTTTACCCAGACAAGCTCTGAAGCTTACTTTTTGTATCCATAGGTAAAATGTGTAAACTATCATTAGATTACACGTAACCTATTGATTCATTTTCAAATCTTAGCTTAAAATTGGCTAATAAGCTGCCTTTAGAAAGAAACATTCATGTTTTTGCCACTTACAGGTGAACTTAGTGTTATTAATTATGGACTATTGAGACAACACTCATGGGACAAAAAAATTATCATGGTTGGCAACAGAATTAGCATTGCACTTACAGGTTTTTACACAATTTTTCTGTGTTTAGATTTTACAAAGATGCTCAACCACAGCTGAGAAATGCTAAAAGTCATTACTAGAATGTACCAATATCAACAGTTTTATACTCTGGGATATTTTTTTAAAGCAAGGGCATATCAGCAAACCCCTTGGTTTCATAAGAGGAACATACAGACAGCTTTTGAAACTCCTGTGACACTGAACTAGAACTTTGGATTTGTAATTAACAAATCTGGTAACAGACTTAAAAGAGCCTTGTTTGGACCTTTTTATGTCAGAGCAATTTATTGTGACAGAAGATTATTTTATCAGCTTGGAGATAGCAATCTTTCTCTGACAGAAGATACTTCCAAGGACTCGGTGTTTACAAACAAGCAGGAGTTTTCAAGAGCGAACATCTCAGATATACACACAACAGGAAAAGAAAAAAAAAGGATATACAACTGACAGGTTGAGGATTTCACTTACTAAAAGCACTTGAAAGAAAATGGAGTTCCTTTGAAAATTCATCTCCAAGTGTGGGTTGCAGAGTCAGCTTTTTGAAGATTAAACAACTTTATAAATAAGGAAATAATATGGTAGAGATTAAACTTCAATTTCTATTTCACCTGTTTGACTTTGGGTCCTTTCATGCTTTGGCTACATAAAATTTGGCATTAACCTGAAAGCCGAAAAGGTTTTACTACATCCAAACTCACAGGGGCAAAAAATGTCCTCTGAAGAAGGCCACAATATATACATTTTTCTTTTTTAAGACAAAACATACATACCCTTAAGTCTGGAGAGAAGTTGTCTGCCGAGGTGGAGACCGAGTCGGACGATATAGCAGAAGCAGATTTCGTGTGAGTGGAATGGTCCGAGTGAGAAGTTGAAGCGCTATAAAGAGAAAGACCACAGTGTATCAAAACTGTGCAAGAATGCCCAAACACTGATGAGTATGGCCACTTGCTTACAGTCGTATCAGGCATTTTTTACTATTTCCACTCTTTCCATTCTCAGTTATTCAGCCCTCAGCAGTGGTTTAAGAGAACCTGTTTTACTCACCGTTGCCACGGATTACCAAAGCATACACGATTCATTACCTAATCTCAGCGCAGACTGAGCCAACATTATCACGATCGCAAGCTTGATCAAATCCTAAATCACAGAAACTAAGGGCCTCCATTTCGGGCTTTCAGATGGGAGATATTAGTGTGCTGCAAGGGGATGAAAAGAGACAGACTCCTGAACGCACGCCAGCACAACTCCAACCACAGCTTTACAGTGGTGGAAGAAATTCAGAATAAAAACTCTTTCCATCACACACAACTTTCCTCCTTCAGGTATAAGTACAACCCTCAGGAGAATTAAAAAGACTTTCCCAGCATACCTATCTGGTGATACAAAGTGCTATTTGCTAAATAACAAAGCAAAACAGTGATTTTCCTTTTCTATACAGTTTTCCTAGTATAGCTGTAACCAATTAAAGTAAGCCTATTTTATAGCATTTTTACACTGCGACCTCTCCTAGAACCATAATTGCTTAAAATCAGCATTCAATAATAGTGTTCTTAAAAGCCCAGATGACTGTAAAGAAAGATCCTCTGTGGTACAACGTTACTCCCTGAAGCCACGGTACAGCAGCAAATGCTACCTGTGCCAATTAATTCCCACACTCTACAGACCCCAGAAAGTTTTTAGGTGGGTGTAAAGACACTGTTAAGGATCAGCTATAGGGCTTGCAAGCCTAGCCTTGGCCAAAGCAGAATACCAGCAGGAGTATTACCGTTACTAGCTGTATTAATTAGACATGTGACAGCCCGGAAAGAGCTATATCTGAGCTTCCAAAGGGCTTGGAGATCTATTAATCATCTGAAAATTGTTTTGCTGCTGGTAAACAGAGACCAAAAGGCCAAAATGTTTCATTTTTATTTCTATTCTTCGGAGTTTGGCAAAGTATTCCACAGGCAGTGTTAAAACCATGAAGGACTACAGCAAAATTGTGCTCTTGCTGGGAGTCTGTCCTTTCGCTCCAAGGATTAAAGAGTATTGGCAACTCTTGCATACTACAAAGTAGAAACTTACAAATGGAACCTTTGGGAACATTATTTTAAATAAATTATACTGGTGTGCCAATTGAATAGCACAATTCCACTGAATGCATTTGTTGTACACAGCTCAACAGCTAATCACTCAGCTTTCCAACCTGTTCAACTCTTGCAGTGTTGCCAGGTAAACTCACATAATTTCGAAGGGCACTTGCACACATGACACTGCTCACACTCCCACAGCCTCCAAGTCTCCGTCTCAGGCAGAAAACTGCACAAAAAATCCTGCACTAAAATAACAAGAACTGAATCTGCAAAGCCTGCCGTTCAAAGGGATTGTATCAAAGGGCCTCCTCACACGTACACTGAATCTGTGTACGGTTTCACATTACAACAAATTTGATATAAAGTGTACACTGCTGCTGAACGGGCTGCTCGCGTGCCCCCCTCTTCTTCCTCTCAACCTGGGCTGCACACCGCTGCCATCTCCATTGCACCGGACGAGCATCACGGGATGCACAGTTCAGTTTGCTGGTCTGCCACAACAGTAAACTATTAATAAACATGAAGAGAGTCTTCTGTTGGATAATAGGGCTGATTGGATTCATTATGTGACTGTATAAATCATCAGATGCAGGGCACAGAGAGGGAAGGAATCCATATCTGGAGATGATGAGGAAGGCTGAGGCTACTTCTGCACAAAGCAGCCTGCAGGCATGCTAAATTAGGCTTAGCACTAAACCACATTTTTACATTACTTTACTTAAAGGAGCTCAGACCCCTGGATATGTTCCCTTGAAACTCCTTTCAGTCTGCTTTCTGCATGGTCAGCCTTCATCTTCCAAGCGTCCCCCCTCGCGTTTGCAACCGTTTCATTTGATTGGGGGGGGAGGAGAGAAAAAAATTAATCATACTTAATTTAATCATTCCACAAAGCAAGCCATAAGGAAACGGTACTCAGATACTGTAGATGCCTTTGTCATAGGGTAACAACTCTGACTCCCGTCCCTGGGTCCCCACCGTGCCTTCTCCAGCCTGGGTTCCAGCCGGGGGAGCCAGAGGCTCAGAATAAGCCTCCAGAAGCCATGCCTTCTAGCTCCCTCCCCTTTCAGGGCCCAGAATTTTGTGTATTTAAACGTATTTTAAAGGTCAGCAACTCTGCTGAGTTTACAAGTCATTTAGCACAGGTGTAAAGAACTAAGCAAGGGGCACACCAGCAGCTAACCCAGCCCGTGTGCAGTGTGCAGGACAGCTTACTCAACCGAGCAACCATCGCTAAATAGCTGAGCACAGTACTCTATTAGTAGAAGCATTTGCATCAAGAATTTCACATCCTTTACTCACAGAAAAGGGAGCTGGAAAGGATGGAAAAGTTTAATGGAGTGTGCTAGTCTCTCTGCCCCCAAGCTAGGACAAGCTACACCCAAACAACTCCTGAGACCTGTCTGTCTGTTAACCTGCTCTTAACAGCTCCCAGGGAGGGAGATGGCTAACAAAAGGATAAAAATTTCACCAGTTTTTCTGCTTATACAACTTGTCTGCCCCTGTACACTCCCAGTGCCTAGCTAACACACAAGCAGAGATTATCTAATCATTGCAGACCGAAGATTTTTGTGAAATTGTTAATTAATTTCACGCCGGTAGGCTAAGGAGCAAACTGCTTTGGGCAGGGGAAAAAAATAAAAGAACCGTAATCCACAGCATGTCTGAGCTGTGAAAGTGTTTTGTGTTTGTTGATCACGCTTGGCTTCAAGTGGGTTTTAATGAAGGAAAGCATTTGCATTTTAGAAGAGGATTTTCCAAAGCTCCCTGCACCAGCATCCCTCTGCTCCCACAGAAGCCACCGGTGAAGTCTCCCTCCAGCGACAGCAGCGCGAGCTGGTGGGAAGCGCTGCCTGCACATACAGCGAACAATACCGCTTGGATTATGTGGCTCTGCACAGTATGCATAGGTTGCATATGTTTGGCTCACTGCCTCTGTTCTACTCATCCATCATTTGTAGGGAGCCGAGATGGAACGAAGGAGTGAAAGGATGACCGAACGATGGATGACTGAAAGGCCGCTGGCTTGCAGCTCCCTCCTCTTACCATTGTCAGGCAGTTGCACAGCTCCAGCTCCGCTGCTTAGCAAACTAATTAGCCCAATGTCCCTGCATGCACATGAGAAGTTTATTAGCTTCAGTGGTTTAGTCCATCTCAAGCTCCCCTCTGCTGCCAATGCGCAAGGAAAGACCCTCAAACCACACAGCTTCGTACACCTTTGGGTGGGGGAGTGCAGGAGAGCGCCTGGGGCCGACGCACAAAATGCACAGTGAGGAGACCAGAGCTCCCTCCACACTTTGACACCAGCCCTCTTGCATCATCTTGGGCAAATCATTTACTCCTGCTTCTGTCACAGCTTCTGCACGTTATCCCAGCTTTACCAATGTATTTTAAAGATGTCTTGTCCAATACTTTTGGCATCCAATACTTTTTTGGATGTCTTGTCCAATACTTTTGGCAATACTTTTTGACGGGGTACTCTTGGTATCAGTCTAAAATGCTGAGGAACCCACCAAGGATGCTCTGTTCTCACAGGAACATGCCCCCACAGCTGTCTTTCACCAGTAAGGCAACACAGAGCAAACCTGAGGGATGGCAAGGGCATGACAGTCAGGCAGAACTACTGGGTTTGGGGGCACCTGGCAAATATCTGAGAACACAGGTGGGTTTGGCCAGATTTCAGCAAGTGTTAAATAGCACTAGAGCTGTGCCAGTCAGCACACCCAGGTCCTGCACCTGGGTTGGGGCAACCCCTGATACCACTACAGGCTGGGGGATGAAGGGATGGAGAGCAGCCCTGCCCAGAAGGACTTGGGGGTCCTGGTGGATGAAAAGCTGGATAGGAGCTGGCAATGTGTGCTTGCAGCTGAGAAGGCCAACCATCTCCTGGGCTGCATCCAAGGCAGCGTGGCCAGCAGGTTGAGGGAGGGGATTCTGCCCCTCTACTCCGCTCTGGTGAGACCCTCCCTGCAATGCTGCATCCAGCTGTGGAGCCCTCAGCACAGGAAAGACAGGGACCTGTTGGAGTGGGTCCAGATGAGGCCACAAAAACGATCAGAGGGATGGAACAGCTCTGCTGTGAGGCCAGGCTGAGAGTTTGGGGTGTTCAGCCTGGAGAAGGAAGAGAAGGCTCCAGGGAGACCTTATTGCAGCCTTCCAGTACTTAAAGGGGGCCCGTAGGAAAGATGGGGACAGACTGTTCAGCA
>NW_010509695.1:56744-57931 GCF_000687285.1 Phaethon lepturus
CCCTGTTGCGATAGGACATGGGGTAATGGTTTTAAACTAAAGGAGGACATATTTAGACTAAACCTAAGGAAGAAATTTTTGACAACGAGGGTGGTGAAACACTGGCCTAAGTTGCCCAGAGAGGTGTTAGTTGCCCCATCTCTGGAAACATTCCAGGTCAGGCTGGACGGGGCTCTGAGCAACCTGCTCTAGTTGAATAGGTCCCTGGTCATTGCTGGGGGTTGGACTTTAATGACCTTGGAAATTGGACTTGAATGACTTGGACCTTGAATGATCTTGAATGACTTGCACTAGATGACCTTGAAAGGTCCTTTCCAACCCAAACTATTCCATCATTCTATGAATCACTGCTAGCTGAAGGTCTGGTTCAATACAATTAATAAATGTGCAAAATAAGAGTATTCTCTCTGAACCTTATTAAGGTTCTAGGAAATAACATATACTCAGGTTGCCAAAATACTTTGAGCTCTTCCTACAGGAAAGCAAGTGATGATGTTCCTGTGAGGAACCCATGAGGACCAAGGACCTCCTGGAGCATTCTTCTTCCCATGCTTCAGGCCCAGGCAGCTCCACATTGTCCTTGCTGATGGATATCTGTGTTAAGTGCGAAAAGACACCCCTACAACAGTGCAAAAGCACCTGCAGGGAAAGCAGCTTACTCCTGTGACTGCCACCCCCACTTCCTCCTCTCCTCCTTCCCCATGCAGAAGCAGGAAACAGGTTTAGGATGCAATTAATGCTGATCTATGTCTTTCATCTTAGTAATTATTTTTATTATTTAAATGTGTTTCTTATGGCCAGATTTTGAATGATAAATGAGTCCAAATGAGAGCTGCCGGCACAATGGTCTTGTACAATACCTGCACGCAGTATTAACCCCTTGGCTATGTGGAATACATATATGCAACTAATAAGAGAATTACAATGGAAACCAAGCACAATGACTCAACTCCTGATAAAGTGTTCATTGTTATTATTAGGACTATCCCACAACATGCCAGATGGTTTTCAAACATAATTCAGACTCAGACAGATGCCCTCTGGTGATTCTTGTTCAGGCAATTGAAAGGTATTACTGCATCTGTAGGAGAACTGAAGGTATGCCAGTGTGCTTAGCTTAAACTGTCAACAAAGATGTAAAGAAGCTGCCAGCAGAAGTGTCTGAGACACGCAAACTAATCCTGCTG
>NW_010509695.1:57962-73517 GCF_000687285.1 Phaethon lepturus
TGGGGGAATGCAGTGATAAAGTCTTAAGCCACTTCAAAAAATACTATTAAATGGCATCTGCCAGAATCATCTGAGGCAATCTCTACCCTCAGACCCAAGCAATGTAAAAAATGTCATGTATAAGAAAGCCAATGGTAAGAAATAAAAACTTTTAGTTGCCATTTGTTTTGCCAACTGTTACAGAAAGAGTTTGACTACGAAGTAATTGCTTTCCTAGTGTAGAGAAGCAAGTTTTGCCTGGAAGGAGAAAGTACAAGTACAGCTTCTGAAGAGGGCAATCTGACTGCATGAGGGTCTGAGCACGACACAGCAAATGCAGGTCAGGTAGAAGATAAGCACGAAGACACAAGGGAAATACCAGAATCAAACTGTGAAGCACCACAGCTTTAACCTGATGCAGACAAATGCACCATTTTTGCAGGACTGAGTTCTCCTCCCTGTATACTTACCCCTATTGTAGAGAATTTGATACAATATTCTTTGTACTTCAAACTCAGGGTATTTTACTTCCCTGTCTCCACACTCCAGAGGAAAGAAAAATTCCTAAGAGATCTCTACGAAGAGCTTTCTGTAAACATCAGGTCTAAGGATGATCATGCTACACAACCTCTTCTCTTAGGCCATGTGACCCAAGAAGAAAGCCATGACAACCAATTTCATGTATCATCTAAAACTTCACAACAACTTCTGGCAAAACTTGAGAGGTCATGACATTAATATGAGGTGTGACCTGGCTAAACCACCCCAGCATGCAATTGCTGAGAATGGTTATTTCTGAGCAAGCTCTTAGAGGTGTGCCTCCTTCTGTTCATAGAATCATAAAATCTTTGGGTTGGAAGGGACCTTTAAAGGTCATCTAGTCCAACCTCACTGCAACGAGCAGGGTCAGCTTCAACTAGAACAAGTTGCTCAGAGCCCCGTCCAGCCTGACCTGGAATGGTTCCAGGGATGGGGCATCTACCACCTCTCTGGGCAACCTGGGCCAGTGTTTTACCACCCTCGTTGTCAAAAATTTCTTCCTTAGATCTAGTCTAAATATGTCCTCTTTTAGTTTAAAACCATTACCCCTTGTCCTATTGCAACAGGCCCTGCTAAACAGTCTGTCCCCATCTTTCCTACGGGCCCCCTTTAAGTACTGGAAGGCTGCAATAAGGTCTCCCTGGAGCCTTCTCTTCCTTCTGCTATACTTCTGTTCAGCAAGAACATAAAAAACATACACATATACACCTTCCCAAAGATAAGAAACAATCCTATGTAGCAAGGAACTGGGTACAATGAGGGTGGTGAGACACCGGAACGGGTTACCCAGAGTAGTTGTGGATGCCCTATCCCTGGAGACATTCAAGGTCAGGTTGGACGGGGCTCTGAGCAACCTGACCTAGTTGAACATGTCCCTATCCATGGTAGGGGGATTGGACTAGATCATCTTTGAAGGTCCCTTCCAACCCAAACCATTCTATGGGTAGCAACTCCTCAAGAAACTACTGTTAATTTTTGCAGAGACTTGTTCAGGCTTTGAAAACTAAGGAGGAGACTTTTGTCTTGCTTCAGAATAAGATACTGACTCAAAGAAAAAAACCAAACCACTAACAAGAACAACCTCAAAAAAGCGCAGAGACAACCAAAATAAAAAAAAATAAAGTTGTGATTCTTAAAGTTCTCCTCCTAAATCCACAAGTGGGAACCTGAGTATGAGTTTAACACCCAGAACCCTGCAAAAAACTGATGGGACAGGAGAGAAACACACCTCTGGAAAATATGCCATTTTTATCTCCAGCATATGCATAGGGCTTGAGGACATCTATTTTTTTGTACCAATGTCTTAAAATACTAACCTGGCTCACTCCTATAAATAACCCAACCAAAATGCAGTCAGTGATGATAAAGTTACCGCTCCAGCACCTTCTTTATGAATATTCCTTCCCTGCCAGTACAAGTAGCTGCTTCATTGCTTGCAAAGGTGTGCCAATTACTCAGACTCTAATTGGCATGAGCTGCTCACACCATTTCTTCTGTATCAAACTGAATATTTTGTTTCAATAGTCACTGAACTGACATGGAAAACAGGTGATAAAATGCACCACTGAGCGTTAGTTTCAGACGCAGAGGTCATAAATGAGAAAAACACTGCAGAGGGCAAATTTCCATTTCCTCTCTTCCTGTTTTTTTAAAAGTTTCTTATTATGCACATTCCTAAAAATTAATCAAGGTGAAACCTGCAAATTAACGATGACTAGTGGCAAATACAGTTTAATTTGGAAGTTTCAGATGCCAAGAGAGCAAGATCCAATTGGTCCAAATTTACAGCAGGGCCATGAATAGGAGCACCTGCAGCACTTGGGCACTTCTCTTAGAAGTATAATGACGCCAAGGTATTGAGCACTCCCCACTCACTTCCCAACTCAAGCTGACAACTCCCCCTCCTCAATATTTTCAACACTCCTGTTTCTTTCGGAGAAGGAAAAAGAAATACTGAAAAACTGAAAAACCTTCTAGGTCACATCAGAGCAGAGGGAGACAAACCGGTGCTTGTTCCCCATGAATATGACTTTGTCCTAGTGAGTACTGGCTGAACTGGCCTGGGAAATCCAGCTGCTGCCCACATCAGGCTCTCCCATTTACAGAAGCTCTCTATGGATCTGTGCTAAGGCTAAGTGGTCCCCATAGTCCTTATCTGTATATATATGTACAGCTAAGTGTACTCAGAAGTCCCTCGTATGCCCCTCTTCAGACAAGCACCTGAAAGCACGGTTGGCATCTGATGGAACCAGGGCCTTGGAGCAGGAGCCGGGCACTCTGCGCTGGCTTCCACCCCACCACGGGGCTGCAGCAGGCTCTCCAGCTGTAAATTAAGTTTTAGCATCTTAACTCTATCTCTCCCAGGACAGGAATCCCGCAGTGCTCAGCACTGCACATGCTCACAGTAACAGGCAACCCCTCTCCTGAAGAGCTTACATGGCCGGACAAAGCAGTAGCATCTCCAGCAAGCAGTGACTCAAACTCCATTCTTCCCAGCAAAACAGAAAATCAAAACAGGCTTATTCAACTTAGACAACAAATACCAAAGGAAACTACCTATGGCATACATGAGATGAACCCTTACACCTCCAAACACCCAGTACCCTTTTTTTAGGCACACAGAATAGACAACAGCAATTTTTCTAAACATTTAAAGATCCCACTTTAACCTCTGCTTGACCTGTAACAATCTCAGAGGGGGAAAAAAAAAAAAGCTATAAACAAATATGCTTTTGAAGGAAAGAAAATCACCAACTGCCAGGCTTCCTCTGGCAATCAGAGGAGGCAGACAATTATATAATATAATAATGTATCCTCTCCATTCAAAAGGGCTGGCAATGTCAGAGCTTAACAACATCTTAAAAAGAAGCCATTTCAGCAAACAAATCATGGTGCATGTGTGTGACAGACCTAAAATAGCCCCCCACACCACTTGCCTGAATGAAAAAGATTCACTTCTGTTGCCAAGCAAAGCCGGGGCTCAGTCCGACTTCAACGTTCCAAGGGAGGAAAATGTCATTTTTTAAAAGTTGATCCTTCTAAGTAGCATCTAGAGCTGAAAATATAGTACATGTTTTTCCATGAGCCATAAAGAGAATGTCCTATATTTTGACTGTGAACAAGCTTTTCTAGGAATGCAAATTTTGCTGTCAATACTTACACAATGGACTACAGTGTCACAAGCACCATTCATGCTCTATTAGTCATTCCTTTATTATTTTTTTCAAACAGAAATTCACAAAAGGCCTACAGTGTGGGGTAGAGCACTTGCTAAACAATAGACTGATTGTTTAAAATATTTGCAAGATTCCGAGAATAGAAGGCCAACACCCAAAGACAAACCAATATGCAGCACGTAATTAATAACAGCGAGCAGCCCACAGTATCATGCTTTCATGAGTCAAACAATCCAGAAGGTAAAAAACAGGAAGAATAGCAGCTATCAGAGGCCTGAACCGATATCCTCTGATCAGCACATGGAAGATAACTACAAAATAATCTCTATGCACGAGAGGAACAAAAGGGGAGTTAGGTTTCTAAAAAGCTCCAGGCTGGTATGACATGTTGCTCAGCTACAAGCAAGAAAACAGAAGGGGGAAAAAAAAAAAAAAATATTTTTCAAGAAGTTGTTAGACTTCTGCAGGGAACTGACATTTTGCTGCTGTTTCACCAACTAAATTTCAGCCCTTATCTATAGAGTCCAAAATTAGTTACTACCTCCTGAAAGCAGGCTGATAATCCAGTACATTGGTCTGATTCCAGTTCCTAATGGAAATGTTTGGCTTGCAAAATCCACAACTAGCACAAGCGTCTTTGCTTGCAGCACTATGAGTTTGGGCAGTGAGTGGTGGGCAAGCAAGCAACCCACCTCCTCCAGGTGAGACACAATGGAAAGGCAGCGCAGTCGTTCTGGCGCTGCCCTAGAGCTTGGGAGAAAGGTTCAACAGATTTCCCGGAGATGGTGCGCATGTCTGAGTCTTGCTCCAAAGCTTTGCGGTTTCCAATTGCCAGGAGAGATCCTTAGCACTGAAAATAAATTAAGACTACAAGGTGAAGAGGGGTTCAAAACGCAACCCTGCTTACCGTCAACATAAACAAGAACAGAACCTGCTAGAACAGTGCTCCCACCCGCTCACCTCTGCACCTTAGGTTATGGCTGTGCTTCTTGGGATCATTTGGAGTTGTTCAGAAGGAGCTAGAGCCTTTGTTTTCAAATATAAGATGCTGCAGAAGGGAGGACTGAACTAGAAGTGAAGAAAATCCTGCCCCCCTCCCCGAGAAAACAGTATTTCTAGGTAAAAAAAACCATGGCTGAGGGAAATTCCAGCATCTCAGGCTTCAGATGGTTGAAAAAGCGCTGTGCAGCGACACAGAGAAAGCCATTAGGAAGACCACCGATTGATGGGACGTCTGGCAAGTCATCCCTCGGGCAGCGATGAATCAGCACATATCCTGACCTGCAGCTTTCTCCCCCAAACAGTCCAGGCAGTAGCCTGGGCAGATGCAGCCAAGGGGCTCTCTATGCAGCATGACTGCCTCTAGCAAAAAGCCAACTCAAGAATCCAAATCCAAGTGTTTCCTTGTGCTACAAGACCACTCATGTCTTTTAGCCCTACCTGTGGAAGAAGATGATTCCAGGGCTCGTCACATTTTGTGGCAGAGAAATAAGAGACCTGGGTGGTGCTGCTATCTCCTACGTCAGAGCAACCTGAGATTTACCACTGCACCCCATAGGAGAAGGAGGGCTGGCAACATCTGACTGTCTCCACAGGTACTATGAATGCAGACAGAAGTCAAGATGGAAATCCTACATACAGTTCAAAACCAGTCTTAGAGTTTACCAGTATTTATATTTACCATATAAGCTTCCCCCCCTTCCTTTAAAATAGATTAAGCCAGAGAAAAATACACAAGTAAAAAACTGTCAGGATTTTGATGCAAATTCAAACAGTTCCATGATAAGCTGCAATAACAACTCCAGACTCTGAGAGCAAGGAGAAGCAGAAAAAATGGAAACTAATACAGGATATCAAACCTTTTGTTTCCTTGTTTTTGTTTGTTTGGGTTTTTTTAGGACAAAAAACTATTAACTTGATCGAGGAAAGAAATAGAAATAATACCAACATCAGGACAGAAAAGAGAACTGGATAAAAAGACAGATACAACTCCTCTTTTACTATTTGTATTCTGGCAGTGCCTTAATGTCTAGTTACATACTAAGAACCAGTTATGTGTAGTTTAACCAAATATATGTACACTGCCCACAGTTCATATGCTGTCTCAATTTTTCTTCGGATTCCTACCTATTTCCCTATTTAAAAAACACCTTAGTTACAACATAACGCATATTGTTAAATGTTCTGATTTTCTTTCAAACACACACCACACAGCACCCTCACCTCAATAAACCAAGCACCCCCGGGAATTAAAAATACCAGCAATTTACTCATCAATTATATTACCTATTCCAGCCTGGGCAAAAATCAGTACAAGGAAGAAGGGATATATAAATACAGCCAACTTGGAGTGTCTTGTATCACCTAGCAGAACTGAGGTGTAACACCTTGACAGACACTATACAGCTGTGTGGTTTGCCACACTCGGCTCAAAAAAAGGCTGGGAACAACTATATTCTGTCAGCAGCCCAGCCCCTGCATGAAATCGGTCCCTAGCAGAGGCTCAAGACTGAAGTCAGTCAAGTGCTCAATAATTTGGGGGTTTTATTTCCAGAAATTCAAGCTAAGACAACACAGGATGTTTTCAGAAACATCAAGCACCTGTATCTCGTCACAAATTCCAGAGAGCCCAGCATCTTTGATGATTGTGGTCCATCAGTCAAAATCCTCAGGTTCAACACTCATACCTGGGATCAGGTTTCCCCACGAGCTCAGTCCCATTTATTGTTCAAATACAAAGCCCCGTTTCCAAAGTGCTCAGCAGCCACTGATTTCTATATGGCTGCACTCATTCACCCTGCTGGTGAGTCATGGGATACATGCCGAAAACAAAGGCCCTTCAAATTCTTCCACCTTACAACAAAATGAGGCAGACAAAGTTTGAAAGCTCATCTGAAGATTTTCTGTACATCAGTTCTCATGCATCTGAAATGAGGGCTAATCTGAGATCACCCACAGCCACTTCCTCCTGCCACTTCTGCTTCCTCAAGCAGAAATCAGTGTACATGAAAAACAAAGTAACTCAAAGAGAAGTAGGATCAATGAGGTCTAGATGGTTCAGCTCCCGATGGTGGATACCACAGGTCTCTATCCTCCCTCAGTCAGCAGAAACCCAGGCAATGGAGTCTGTGAGAACTGAACCGTCTTTTACAGTGGACACTTTGTTCAGCTGAATTACTGTGGAGTGCAGTGAGTCTGCTGAGGGTAAGGAAGTTTTGGATATGTATTTCACATGGAGATATGGCAATCTGAACTAGATCTTGCCGTGGTTTCCAGAAGGTGAGCGTCTTATGGCAGAGAAGTTTGTATTTGCTTTTTGTTTTCAACTGAACACAGGCTTTTGCAGACAGCAAAGAAAGCCAAGAAGAAAGACAGAAGAAAATGCAAAAACAAGAGACATAGAATATTTCTGCAAGTTGAAAAAAGCCTCATTTATGAGAATCCACACAAATTTGTGACATCTTTCTCATCTAGGTATTCCCTTGTTGAAAAAGGAATGAGCTTTTTCCATAATGGAAATACTGACATGGCCTCCCTTCCCATCTCCGTATTTGTTTAAATGCAAAACTTGTCATAAGTTATTATGGAATTGGTTGGATGGCCACATCCAGAGGGTAGTGGTCAATGCCTCAATGTCCAGATGGAAAGCGGTGATGAGTGGGGTCTGTCTTGGCACCACTACTGTACAGATCTTCACCAATGACACAGAGGGCTTGAGTGCACCCTCAGCAAGTTTGCAGATGACACCAAGGTGAGTGGCGCAGCTGACATGCCTGAGGGACAGGATGCCATCCAGAGGGACCTGGACAAGCTCAAGGAATGGGCCCGTGTGAACCTCATGCTCATGAGGTTCAACAAGGCCAAGTGCAGGATCCTGCACCTGGGTCAGGGCAATCCCCGGTATCAGTACAGGCTGGGGGATGAAGGGATGGAGAGCAGCCCTGCCCAGAAGGACTTGGGGGTCCTGGTGGATGAAAAGCTGGACATGAGCCAGCAACGTGCACTCGCAGCCCATTCGCAGGCCAACCATCCCCTGGGCTGCATCCAAAGCAGCGTAGCCAGCAGGCTGAGAGAGGGGATTCTGCTCCTCTACTCTGTTCTGGACAGATTCCCCCTGCAGTGCTGCATCCAGCTCTGGAGCCCTCAGCACAAGAAAGACAGGGACCTGTTGGAGCGGGTCCAGAGGAGGCCACAAAAATGATCACAAGGATGGAACAGCTCTGCTGTGAGGACAGGCTGAGAGAGTTGGGGTTGTTCAGCCTGGAGAAGAGAAGGCTCTAGGGAGACCTTATTGCAGCCTGCCAGTACTTTAAGGGGGCTTATAAGAAAGATGCGGACAGACTTTTTAGCAGGGCCTGTTGTGACAGGACAAGGGGTAATGGTTTTAAAAGAAAAGATTTAGACTAGATCTAAGGAAGAAATTTTTGACAACAAGGTGAACCACTGGCCCAGGTTGCCCAGAGAGGTGTTAGATGCCCCATTCCTGGAACCATTCCAGGTGAGGTTGGATGGGGCTCTGAGCAACCTGATCTAGTGGAAGATGTCCCTGCTCATTGCAGGACAGTTGAATGAGACGACCTTGAAAGGTCCCTTCCAACCCAAACTGTTCTATGATTATATTGCTTTCACTCCTCTGTTAAACACAGATAAAGTTGTCCAAGTGTTACAAAAACTAACGGTGGACAAATGAGACAGATATACACACATACATGAAGAAACAGGCTTAAGAAACGAGACTACAAATCTCTGCTTTCTCCTTAGTTGCTAACAGAATTTAGTTAATATGCAAAAAGAGAGCAATAACATCAGTTAGGAAATAGCTCCTTTTTTGGAGCAGAGAACAATCCAAAGTCAATTCACTTTTTGGCCCCACCACCATTGGGTGTTCTGCACAGGCAGTCACATCTGAATTACTCACTGTAGGCTCTCCTTACAGTCACTGGGGAGAAACAGAGATGACTCACTCTGCCCTATTGTCTACAAAAACAAACCCAGAGACTAGCAGAGATCTGTATCAGTCAGGGAGATGAGACAAATCTCATCCAGGGTGCCTGTAATTTTTCTTCATGAAAGGTGGAAGCAGAAGGTAGAATCTAGAATCAGAGTACGTTTTAGCAAAAAAAGATGAAAGATGTCCCTCTGTGTTGCTGGAGGTAGCAGTGATCAGCAGAAGCTGTACCCTAGCAGATGGTAACAAATGAAAGGCCAGAACTGCTCTGCTGGTGCACATCCACAAACAGTCCCACCATATTCTCCTCACAGCCCAGCACTTAATGACTGTCCTGGTAGCATATTGCTTTACTCCTGAGGAAAAAGGCTTGCAAAGCACTCTCTTATGAGGTGTGGGGGCTCATTTTCAGTGTAGAAGTGGGATGTCCATTCTTCGACTGGATGACACAGCCTGAATTTTCAACAGCTTATTCCAAGTCAACTTAGGTAAAATGCGAGCAGAAGATTCCACATTTTTAAGTTCTTTATCAGAGGTGTTCTACTTACAAATGAGACGCTGATCAGTTGTGATTTGTTAAAGGTAGCCCATCTGCTGGTTAAACCAACCTCTACTCTGACCAATTTTGACAGTCATCCTTCAGCAGCTGATCTCTGGTACTACAGGTTTCAGTGACCTGTCCCTACCTTCAGCATCTGCTCGCCACAGCAGCCAGACAGCCCCTGTAATCTTCCATATGTAACCAATTCATTCACAGGCTCCAGCTCATCCATAGGCAGATTTAGCTGAAACAGTTGATGAAGTTAGTCCTACTGCCTAGCTGTGCAACCTCTCTCTTTGAGAAGACCATCGTCTTATAGCAGTGGTATCACTGAAATCAACAATAGGATTTATTAACACAGCACTAAATATAGCATGAATGCTTTATTTTCACTAAAGGTAGGAAGTATGACTGAGGCTGTGCTTCAGGAGCTCAGTAATTCAGATATTAGTGCTTTTTGTGCTGGAGGAAAAAAAAAAACCAAACACAAAAACAAAACACCAAACACTTTGCTCACAAAACACCAAGCAATGATCAGATGTGTATTCACTCCACCAGTTAAATTGTGTTCAGAAAAATATAATTGGGCTAACTTTTAGCCCTATCATTCAGTATTGCCATTGCTCTTCATAAGCCATAAGCTTTGTAGTGAATTTTTAAGGCCTCAGGACCAAGGTCTGTTAGTCTTGCTTTGCCTGAGCTTTTCCTGGCCCGCCTGCAGCTTTGTTTTACTCAGTTTAGTTGTGACTGCAATTTCTGTAACTGGCCGGGTGTCTGTATCTACTTTGTTTTGGTTTTGTTTGTGTGTGGTACAACCACAGTTTTGCACAGAGCAGTAACAAGCAGTTATTCCATATAGAATGAGATATATACCACTAATGTAATGACTTTGTACAGAGAAATAAAACAGCCTGGTATGCTAAGCAGAGGCCTGGAGAAGTGGAGACACAGGATGTGGCATAGAGGAGTACAGGCACAGGATGACAAGAGATGGGGCACAGGCTTGTCACTGGAGACCATGGCTATAAACAACTCACCAATGGTCAGTTAAAGAAATGCAGACCTGGAGCTGGACAAAACTGGTTTTAGGGGTAACAAAGAGAACAAAGAAATAGTAACAAATACCCGTAAAAGCAACCATATATAGCAAAAATCATATGTAATGTGGAATTGCAGATCAATGAAGAAAGAGATGGGTGTAAAGTTGTTTTACCAAACATACTAAAATGATCCCAGGTGGATCCTACAGTAAGGAAAGAAGAAACCATCAACATGAACCTCATACTTCTCCCAGAAAAGGACTCCAGATGCTGACAACTCGCTGTAACACCCACCACCACCAGAACAAAACCAGCAACCTTGGGACCCAGGCCAGGGGAGAGGTGAGAGTAGCATCAGGAAGAAGGGTAGAAACTAAGAACTGTATGCATGACAGTTTTAACTGCATTATTATTCTTTCTTGTTCTGTAATAACTGATCTGGACTAATAATGATTAAACTTTCAAAATTTCGGTTACACTAACAGTAAATTCTTTGTTATATAAAGCTGTGCTGCCTTTCTGCCCGTGAACAAGATTTTGAGTGTAACACTTTGTACAAGCATGTAGTTAGTCTCTTTACATCACAGCAAATAAATCCAGATAAAAATCTTGTTTTAATCTAAACAGGTGTTGCCCATCTTCCCAGAACAAAGAAAAAAAACCCATAAACTTGTGTTTTTCTAATGAGATCAGCAGAAATATGATCACATACCCACACCTGACCCAGATCAAGTTTGAACCATTGGGTGACCTAACATTAATGATTCTGGAGCCATGGCCAGAAGACTACAGAAAGGACTGATCTGTGAAGTGGGAGCATTTGTACAGAGCTAACAAAATGACTAGAACATCACCTTGAAGGGGTGATGGACTACAGACCTGCTAACACTTTCTCTTCATCAAATATATCAGGGTTTAGAAAGCAATGGAAAAGAATTCATGGAGCAGAGAGGCAAGGGAGCAGCAAGGAAAAGAGCTACCTTGAAGTCACTGGAAAATTACTGAGTGAGAACATTGTCTGGAAAAAAAAAAAATTACAGAAGGTAGGAAAAGGAAAAACAAATACTTGAAAAGTTCCACTGATTTTTTGTTGTTGTCTTTCATTTTTTTATTCAATTACCTCCCAGTTACTGGGGCTATAAAAGAGCCAAATGTTTTTTAGTTAAAAATGAAGACAAGGCAATTACTGTGGCAGTGTCTCTTCTGTATTCTCACTTCCCTGGGTTATCTCAAACACCTCTACAAACCAAGCATTTCATTATCTTCCTGTCACCCTCCCCTTCATGGTGGAATGGGCTTCCCATGGACAAATAACACAACCACTTTTTTCATGTTCTGTTTTAAACTATACCTTGTATATAACACTTTATCAGAGTGATCTCTGGAAGGTTTCCGATGCATTTCTAATGTATGTTTGCTGGTTTTTTCCTCAGCTAAGCTTTCTGGTAACATAAGCCATTTGGTGTATGGATCAGGTCTCTTTTTATACTACCTGATACCCTCAGCACTGAAAACCCTGTAACAGTAAAGCAGGTCATCAGGAAAAGATTCATGAAAAAGAAACTGGACTCTTGATTCTGCTGAGCCATTCAAGAGGTGTTATGACCTTTCCAAATGCAGTTCTTGTCTTTGTACATGAGCTATAGAAGAATTAGCAAAGAAAGGGAGATGATAAAACATCAGAAATAGATAACAAAATATTCAAGACAGGTGTTAACCTATAACTGAGGTCATAGCAGGAGTACAATCACGTAACAGATAGGAATTGTGTAATTTGACATTGTCAGGTCATCCTCAATCTTAAAATTCAGGTTCTGTAATGGCATCTGTTGTAAGTAGCCTGTAGTTAAGGAACTATGTGTACAACTCAAAACTGTCTAGCAAACAGACTGTTAGTCAACACAACATTACCATCTCTCTTCAGAAAAGGCAGTGCTTGATGGGACCCAAGAGAGTCGTGTTCTGAGCCTAGCTTTACTCCTCGCCAGCTGTTAGATCTTGCCTCATCTCTCCACAGCAGTTTTTCATCTCATCCTTAGACTTTCTCGCTCTTCGCCCAATCCCTCAGCAAGAATTCTCAGCACTTGACTGCACATCCAAGAGATTAGTAAAATTACCCACCAAGCATTAGTAAAAATAGAGTAGTCCTGGCTTAGGCACATTCCAAGAGCTGGTCCCTGGCTCTTCAATGCAGAAATCATCACCTTCTGTATCTGTACAGCAGCTAGAACCATGGCACCCCAAATTCCTGTGAGGCCTTTAAAAAGCAGTATAAAGTTGATTACAGTATAAGAAACAGGTGAGTGTCAATTGCATTTTATATTCTCAAATGGAAAATATACTTAAAAAAAACAAACACATACACTTTTATTGAATGGTCAGAGCCTGGACAAAGAGAGGTGTGTGTGACTGACAGAGGAAAACTACTAAGACTGAAGGTCTCAGACTCCAAGTAAGAATGGCTTCTGCTGAACACAGGAGCAGAAACCTGCATGCCAAAGATTGCTACTAAAAACAATTCCCAAGTTCTTCAAAGGTAATTGTTTCTCTTCACAAGTGCACTGCGTAAATTAAAAGCTCTAAAGGCTTTTTGACTGAGTCTTATTTTCATTATTTTCTGCCCAAAATCCTCAGACTCTACTAAAAGATTCTCCTCACTTTGCAAATGTATATGCAGACAAAACTGCTCTTTATATTCACAATATACAGTACACAAAAAACCTATCTCAGAATGGACTTCAGTTGCAAATAACTGTTATAAATTATCACTCACATATTAAAATTAATGATAATGAGCCCATCTGGAGTTGCTAATTGGTTCTAGGCACAGTGTTAAGTTTCTCAGATGCGAAAAACAGTTCATTATCCACACTCAGCCAGCAATGTACTTGTCTTTAATGGTAACAACTCTTGAGAAATCCTGCTTCACACATATAAGAAATCAAATGCAAAAAGTGCTCTCAAAGCCCATGAGGAAAATGACAGCTACTCACATTTCGCTGAACACCAGAACTGGCAAAAATCTTCCCTTTCAAATTCTAACTTCAATGACTCATCACAAAACAACTCAATCAGCAAAGCTCATACATCTGGTAGCAATGTGGTGCTAGTGAGCCCTCCTCAGCCAACAGCTTACAGACCCAACTCCTTCCAGCATCACTCTCACCCGTGGGGAAAGAATTCCTTCAACCTAGCCTTAAATCAGACCAGGTATTGACAGGACCTTATTTGAGACGAAGAGGGGAGTTCATACCTCACGGAGCTATTGCTTCAACAGACCTTGCTGCACTGATTTACACAGAGTTTATGTTTTCAGAGTTATCCCTGCAAACATAAAGACAAGGAGCATGATTATTCTCATATGCTTCAGCAAAAGTGCAATGCACAGGATCCACTGTGCCTGCAGACCTCTGTGAATGATAACCACCAGTAGAGAGGTGGTAACAAGCAACCAGAAAGTGGTAACATCAAACATGGCTACAGTCATGTTGGCAGGAAACATCTGCCCACTGCCTTATCTCTTTCTCTCATTTTATACTGAGTTTGAAATATCACTGACATCTCCTACAGCAGTTTCTTTGCAGTACAATCACCTCCATGCTTCTGCACAGGTAATACAAATTTACCTTCAGCGGATCTAACAGACAGCCTCTCAGATATCTTATTGGAATGTTGTTCAGACTGCACTATAGTACACTTTTTCAGGTAACATATTAGAGGAATACAAAGAGATATGCGTTCATCCAGAAACTACAGCACATAATCACACAGACTGCATGAACAAAATGCCTAATCGCTTTTAATGAGAAATAAATATCTGCAGTTTGACATCACCTTTTTCCTAAAGCCATGTGTTCTGCTAAAGTCATACATAGCTCTATCTGTTTTTCACAAAAGGAAAGATTATAGTAGAATTTTGTTGGCTGTTACTTTGAATTCCAAAGATCAGAGGGTCCATATGCAACTTCAAGTTTAAAAAAAAAAAAACAACCCCCAAACAAAAAACCCCACCCAGAATTCTACCTACAAATTCACTTTAAGAGTGGTCTTTGAAGAAGTCTGATTAACCAGCACAGCGGAAAGGTGTTTATTACTCACTCACCCAGGATCCCCAGGCCATTTTACAGATCAAAAAGCAGTCCATAACACTAAGTAAAACTTAGTCTTCTGGACATAACTGTGCTGTAGCTCATCAAACATTAGAATCAGTGTTTTACCTCACTCCTTTTTGTGTCTCACGGGTTGTTCCTGGCCTGACACTGCAGACACACAAGTGCTCCTTGCAAGTTGCTAGTTAAATACCACCGCAGCGCTTCATGAGTTGTTGGCTCATGGTCATCTGTCTTCCACGAGAACAGAATGCAAGGGGAAAGTCCATCCTAAACACCGACCTTTGGAAACCACAGAGAGCTGCCGAACCCAGAGCTCTGCCACCCAAAACTAGCACTGGGTGAAATGGCTTAGACTTGAAAAGCAGAACAGCTGTTTCAGCACAACTATGAGTGCAGTTAAGCTAATTAGCTGTGACCTGCTCATTTGAAACTCACTCAGTATTTCCACATAGAGCTGGGGATTTTTTTTATCATGTACAAACAGTTGCACTGTGAGTTTCAAAAAGTTTTTCAAGTATTTTTCTAGTTGGGACAGAAAGTAGGTGATGCTTGTTTAGTTACTCCTATATCTTACTGAGGGAGCACAGGTACTGCACATTACTAGGGTCTATTAAAATATCAAAGCAACTTTCACTGTCAAATGCCATTATTGCCCCATCTCATGCACATAAAACAAATAAACGTATATACGTTCTTTAAGGCACTTATTCATGTGAGCAACCTTACATATAAATGAACTCTAACAAGCATGTCTTCTTGAGGAGTTAGATCTTAAGTATCTCTAGAAATAGGAAACTCACTCAACTTCTGAGCTGGAGCTGAGAGAATCCAAAGAATGTATTGCTGTGCATATTTAATACTAGCACCTTTCCAAGTCTTCTAAATCTTGCATAAAAAATTCAGTCAACTGCAACTCAATAAGGCTTCACATTGCTAGGTAACTAGGGGTGATGAGTGACCTTCTACTCATTTTTTTGTTGTTGTTCCTTTGAAATAAAACGGATTATAAAAACTGATGACAGCACCCTCACGATTCATTGTGCTCCTCACATCACCCCCAAAGCTAGCTTTTTCTTTTTAAATAAATTAACTAAGCAAAAAGATGTCACATCTCTGTAGTCATAGGTTAACAATTCAGTTGGTCTAGCTATTAGACCACAATCACAGAGATGAAAACAAGTATGTTTCAATGCATGCAGTAGTCCCATCCCCTTCAGCA
>NW_010509695.1:73529-75624 GCF_000687285.1 Phaethon lepturus
CAGCAGGACTATTCTAATGCACAAAATCAGACTGCAGTGCAGCTTTAACGAAAAAAAATCTAAAAAAAAAAAAAAACCCAGAACTGAAAATGTATCTACAGTCCAATTCATAGGAAAATTGTTTATTTGTGCATAAGTATCACTAGATTTTCAGGGGAAGCTGGTGATAAATATTTTGAAGGTCACCAGGCATCTCTCATTACAAGAGCCTTATTTTACTTTCTTATATTTTTGCCCTAATCTTAACCACTTCAACTAAAAAGTTTCACAGCATACACCATGTCAAGATGAGAGGGTTTTTTTATTAATAACTGCATACTAAAAACATTTATCTATGTCCAATACCCAGCTAGATATAATATATTTTGCTTGGAATACATTAAAAAAAAATTGGCTAGCTTTCTTCTATTAGTTCTAGATGCTGGAGCAGAGACTTGAAATTCTGAAAGCTTTTGGATATGCTTTTCTATATCCCAAGAAATCTGTTCAAGTCTAGGCCTTTTCAGGACTTGGAGGACATAGCCTTGTGCATGCTCAACAGAAACAATATTTATCATCTCAATTTCACAATAGTTCCATCTGTCCAGGACATGCTGCTGAGAGGCTGAACAGGAGTTTCCTTGTGGCCATTCACTCTTCCGAGTTAAGCTCTCTTTTGTGCCCATAGGCCTGTGTCTCCAACTGACCTCCAGATGGGTCCAAGTTGCCCAAGTTGATGCAGAGGGAAAAATAATAATATATTGGGTCAGATAGGAATGGAGGAAGAGACCTGTAGGCATCTGGCAGGGCACAGGTATACTGCACGAGGAAACTAGTATAGAGCGCAGAGAACAGAACAATTTGATGAATGAGGGTGAAATGAGGAGGAGGAGCCATGAAGGACTCAAGAAAGAAGGCCAAGTGCAAACTGGGCACTGCCTGTCTGGGGAGTAGCTCTGCAGGAAAGGCCCTGGGGATCCTGCAGGGGAAAAACCAAGCATGGGAGTACAGAGATGCTGGCAGCAAAGAGGCCACGAGCACCCTGGGCTGTAAGAACAGAGGCAGAGTCAGGAGATCCAGGGAAGGATCTCCTGTACTCGGCACTCATTAGAACGCTTCTGAAATATTGCATCCAGGTTTTAAGCCCCCAGTGCAGAAAACACATTCATGAGCTGGAGGGAGTTCAGAGAAGCATCACTGGGCTGGTAGGGGCTGGAGCACCTGCCTGTGCGTAGAGGGTGGGGGAGCCTGGCGCAGAGACTGCTTCAGATGACAAAAAAACAGGCCCTGTGCCTATGTGAAAAGTATCCAGGAGATGGAGATGGGCTGCCCAGAGAGGCTGTGCAGTCTCCATGTTTGTAGGTTTTCAAGACCAGACTAGGTAAAAGCCACAAGCAGCCTGGTCTGATCTCAGAGCTGTCCCTGCTGTGAGCAGGAGGCTGGACTGAGGGATGCCGAGATCGTTTCACCCTAAGACCTGAGCATGGCAAGGGCAGCCACAACGGGACAGAATAACCTTCAGCCATCAGGTCATCCTGCTCCCAGACCCTACCATGAAACCCAGGGCCTCCCGTGCCACCAACCCTGTCCATCAGTCAACATCTACCCTTACTATCCTACCGCACTCTCCTGCACCAAACACAAGGCCCAAGCGAGACACGCTTGCGAGTCACAAAATTCAAACTTCACCGATGGCCTGTGGAGGGTGGAACAGGAAAGTCTCCTTTCAGCTTCTGTGGCTTAAAGACCTTGGAAATCATCCATATGGCATTAAAAGTCATTCAGACTGCAAAGTCTAGCTCTCAGAAAAAGCTGTGAAAACAAACCCACAAATGCTCAACACACCTGAGGAAATTTATTACTGAAAAAGCACAGGATAAGGCCTAGCTTGGGAACAGCAGCATGCAGGATGGCGGCTAACGAACCTGGTGCCCTTCCAACCAAAGCTCACTTGTACTGACTTCCTAAACCCATTCACTGCACGTACCAGACAGGCAGCACAGCTTCGGTTACTCAGAGAGCTTTTATCGAAAGGCTGGTGGGGGTGGTACCTCCCGCTCTGACTAAAAGCCTGTACAGAAACCGGCTTGGCCGCAGTCGAGCAGTGCCCACGCCT
>NW_010509696.1:0-7661 GCF_000687285.1 Phaethon lepturus
CTTTCCAGCCTTAGTGATTCTGTGATTCTATATACATATGCATACACATAAATAAAGAAATGATTTTGTATGGTTTCTCTTTTTAGTGAAATTGTGCAGTTCATCTCCTAATTAATTTTTATTTTTTGTGAATCTAGGTCTAGGAACAGAACAAAGCAATCTATATGTGAATGTCTAACTAACAGATGTACATGCAACATCATCATATTATATTGCGACTGATTATTCTATACTCTTACAAAAAAAACACCTCATCCTTTGTAACAGCTTTTTGCCAGAAAATATCATCAGACCATTGTAAATGTGGATTACCAGGAAGTAAATCAAATCCCAGAATGAGGAAATACAGATTTCATAACAGAAAGAACATTTCAACACTACATTTTCCTTCTTTTAAATGGAGTTTGTTGGAGATGTTCTGCATCTATGTTTTGTTAAAGGTTAAATTTCTGTGAAGAAGGAATTGAAAACAGTCTTACACTAAAACAGAAACAAATTCACTTTAAAATGAGGCTAGAACAATGCCTCAGGAATTTGGTCAGGAACTCTCTCAGAACAGTTTTAAATATATTTATATATTTAAGAAAGCAATTTGTATAGAAAAGACACATAAACAGGTGAAATCATCTGCAGTACAAAAAGAAGATCAGATTTTTTGTAGTTTGTCTCCAGAAGCCAAATGTTTGGTTGGGAAAGGAAAAACAATATAAGTTCCTCAAAAAGTCATCTCCTGTTTTCCAGACAACACACTGCAGAAACAGCATTCAGTAGCATGCCAGGACAAGACTGGTATCTAGTGATATCTTATCTATCTTAGCCAAACCAAACTATCACAGTTTAAATCTACAGCTAATATTAAAATGTAGAAGCAATGATCTGTTATACTTCTGGGGTTAGAAATACAGAAATTTGTTTTATTCGTGGTATAACTAGGTTTGCAGATGAATCACAATTCCCTTCACATCCAAACAAAGCTGCAGCAGTAGGCCTTGTGACAAGAAAAATGGGTTAACAACAACTGTGTCTCATGGCACGTGCTGATACACAGAACCATACATCTTGCTTTAGTTTTTCTCAAAAAACAATGGACACAATGTATGTGAGGACCTAGAAACTGAAGAGCAAGCATCAATCAGACTGGCATTTCATACTGCTAGGCCTCCTAGCAGAGACTTTGATAATACCATGGCAGGACAGATTCTTAGTGAGAGCATGGTCCCATTCACATCTAACATTCACACATGCTTTGACCTCACTGGTATCCTGCACAAGAGTTTTTACAGCTTCATCAGCTCCTGAAAGCAAAAGAACTTTAGAGAAGCCTTTTTTCTTATTTTTAAATTATAGAAGAATACATATATATATTTATTTACCACTGACAATTAAATCAGTATTTTACATTCCATCTGCCAGGAGGTAGAAAATTGTTTTAGTAAAGCTTAACTATTCCTGAGCAAATAGGAGTAAGAGAACCAGGAGCATTGGATATTTGGAAATCACCATTGCATATCTCTTTGGAAATACATTTTGTTTCTACAGTACCAATATAAGTCTCTGTATAGTAGTCAGACAGAGTAATACCTTTAATCTCAAAGGCATGAGCTGGAACTGAGCATTCTGTGTGTAGCACAGGCCAGAGTCATCTCCAAGCTGAAGATAATCTCCAATCGCAGCTGAGCATTTGGAGCTATTTCCTTAGAAACAATCTTTCTCTCCTTTAATTTTTTCTCAATTAAAGGAAAATTTAATTTTCAAGTGCCCAAAACATTAGCACTTGATGTAATAAAAACTACTGTCTGCTTTCCCACAGTGTTTCCAAATTCTTTGAAGTTCATACTATTTACACAGCTGGAAGCCTTGAAGACCTATATAATTTCCTTTCTCTTCTGTTAAAATCATTGCTGATAGAAGATATAGATGACAGTCATGTGAAAATACTTAAAATTGTAATGTGCTATACAAGAGAAAAAAATGCATTTTATTGTCACCTTCTCACCAGAAAGTAAGATAAATTTTTTTCAGGGCTGAACTGCATCATACAGTATGCATTCATATAAATAATAATTGTGACCCTTGATTTGAGAAGGTATCTTCAGACAATTGAGTTGCATTATCATTTTGTGTTTCACTTTTCACACTGGAATAAACTGAACCAACATTTAGTCTTTTTAAATACTATATTTCATGGTAATGCTCTCTTCCATTTTCTACAAGAAATATAGTTATCTTTTTTATCATACCATGGGTTTGATACAAGAAACAATAATAAAAGTATCTGAGGTAATTTTCCTGGAAAACCTATGGTTCTTAGAGTACTTTGATATTCAAAAATGTTATGTTAGCTGAATATATGAGTATAAATGGGGAACTAACACATGTAAAAGAATATGGAGACTATCCTTGGAATATAGTAAACAAGGAAGGAACTTATAAATACAGTAAGCATATGGTAATTTAAAAGCATATAATTTGCCTTGAATTACCAGTTTTGTTAACAGAAAATTTGAATTTATGTGAAACCAGGTGTAATTTTTTAAACTGCAGAAAAATGAAAAAGTACTTTGAACATTCTCATAACAGAGAGACTGGCTAACAGAAGCTCTAATCCATACACGACATATTTGGTATTTGAAATTGTTTTTTCTTCAGTATAGCAGCTAGAGAAGCAGCTAGAGATATTTTTAAACATTTCCAATGAGGTGTTATATTAGAATAGCAATTTCTGAGTTAATAAAAAATAAATGCTTTCTTACAAAAAAGAAGATCCACAAGAGACTAAAAGATAAACATAGTTAACAGAAATTATTTTAAAATTGATTTGATTCCAGAAAGGCTTTGGTTTTTATTAAACAAACAATTTACTAGGATTTTAAATTTTGTCCAAATCCTTCACAGTTCTTAACATTCAAGATTTATTTTCTTAATGGTTTAATTTTCCTTTCTGCTGAGATCACGTGCATAAACTCAGAAACTGATCAAATAAAAATTTGTCTCTAAGCTATGCACACCTGGTTAATGGCAATCAAATGGTATCTACAGGCATTCCCTTGCCCTGGTTACTGGAGAATAAATAAACCATTAAAAAAAAAAAAAGTGTAGATCTTCAAATGTCGATGCTGCAGTGTTTCAGCCAAAGGCATCATAAAATATCTGCTTAACAAAAGAGATATAATGGAATAATAATGTGAATATCTAATAAGCAACAAGAAAACACTTAATTATTGAAAACATGCACAGCACAACTATGACACAACTTAACTGAAGCTATAGATATGGACTATTCCCAACAATATTTATGGTAATATGAAGAATAATTATGCATCATATTTTTTTCAAACTATGAAACAAAGGTGATTTTTTTTTATTGTTAGTAATTCCTGTTGAAAAATGATTTCCAGTGTTCAGCCATCTCAGATTGATATTGCTGGACTTTGCATTTGCTAAATTTCCCAAATTATGTTCTTATCAGGACTAGAATTACAACGTACATATCATGAGTTAGGCTGGATTATTCACTACATTATATTTTAGGTCTACATAATACACTGTTTATTCTCATCTAAGTTAGTCTATCTAAAAGTTGGATTTCTGAGCAATTTAGTATTGCTTCCATAAACAATGAAGAGAGAAACACCTTCAGAAATTCATTCACCCCATCCTAAAATAATTCTGAAGTGTTATAAAGGAGGCATTTTCAGAGATTTTATTTTCTATCATACTTACTGACTGAACGATCATTGTTTTTTTTAACACTGTTTGGTCTTCAGTGAGCTGTACGTCTAAATACAGTAATTTTTTTTTCATCATGGGCATGTTAAAAAAGGATGTTCTACTATGTTGAGATTATAATTTAATTGATCATAATTGTGTTATCATTCACTGAAAAACAGTGATCTAGTTAAGCATGCTAAACATATTCCTTATCTACCAGGATTTAAGTGCAATTTTTTTTGTTTCTTCATTTTCTAAACTCTTGCTATGAAAACATCAGACAAAAGAAAACTTCATGAGCACTTGTTGACAGTCTCTGCATAACACATTCCTTGAACATTTGAATTCTCTGCCTTTCAGGTGAAGATAGCTTGTCTAGAAGATTGCCTGAATTTTAAAGCTGAGTAGCACACATATGTAACAATTGAGCAAGGTCAGACTATTTTTCCTTTCCCTCCCCTTTTTTTTAAGGCATTATTGGATGTAAACTTACTTTCTTTTTTCTTCTTTTTTTTTTCCCCTAAGGGTGGTTACATTGTCTACTTTTTTTTTTCCCACATACATCATAGAATCGTTATGAAAAATAAAGGATTTTTTCTCAGTCAGCACACTTTTTTAGAACTGCTGTGATTGCAAAAGGACACTTTGCTATTTAATGTTCCAGTAAAATAATTAAAATCACAATAGGGTGTAGGTCTAGGTGTAAAGATAGACTTCTCTGACCTATCTTTGCTCTGGTAAAGCAGTTACATGTAGTTCTGTAACTAGGATTACTGAACTAGAGGACCACTAGGTATGAAGTATTTAATAATACACTTACAAAATGATGGGCATATTCAGAATTAATGGTGATGGAAATAAAATTATAAAAGCAAAATCTTCACAACACATTCAGGTTTGTATTTAGATTTTAAATTCTTCACAAACTCAGATTATTAAACATTTTTAGACATCAGAGTACAGGAGAGATCTAAGTTTAAAGGGACCTTCAGATGTTATTGACATAGGAATAAAGAAAATAGTATTTCCTTTTAATTTCCTATACATACTGAAAGTATTTTAACATATTATACATGTTTGCTCAGGACCAATGTAAAGGCTATCTGCTAAGTAACCTGCAGCGTTCAGATAACATGGAAGAATATAAGCTAACAAACAAAATTTGTATGTGATAGTAGAAAACAAACTTAGACATCTGTTGGAAATGTTTAAAGCTGTTCTTTTACACCATCTCTGTGATGGTGTAAAAGGTGTAGTTTTGCCTTTTGTTTACACTTTTTGAGCTATAGGTCTAATACTTTCCAATAAGGGATTTAAATAACGTAGAAGTGTAGCAAGGCATTTAGTTCTGCAAATTAGGTAAATGTGGTGGAAAGTGCATCTCCTACCACCCTGTGGCAGTTTAGAATCACTGCATATTAACATACCTCATTAAACTTATTCAGCTTAATTCATATTTCCTCAGTAATATTTACTCATCAACAGCAACATGAAAAGAATCCAAAACAAAGGATACCTGCACAATTCAACATCTGTATATGCAACTAATAAATTTTATTAGAGTATTTGATATATTGGAAATGCTGCCTTTTTAGCAAGCAGTACCATTTTTAGTAAAATGAAAATATATGGTTATATAGGCTTGTTACAAAACATTTCTAGCAACAATTATATTATTATAAAAGTCATAATTTCTGTCCTCTCACCATCTAATAATAATTAGGTTAAAAAAACTGTCTTGTAATTGTACAAAACTGACAGTCTGAAGCAAAGTTGTTCTTCCATTATTAATGAATATATATTATTTTCATTCTCCTGTATAACAATATTGATTTAGGATGGCCTTTACTTGCATACATTTCGGTTTTGCAAACTATATGCTCAGTGTCAAGATCATACAGGGAAAGACATATTTAGTATCATGTTTATTTTGCACCTATAAGATGGCACACTTATAAAACTGATTAATATTCATACAGTAGAATTAGCTTCATAATGATTCCTATTTTCAGCAAATATTCTAAATTGTTATGTAGTTTCATTCAAATTTCTGGACTTTGTTTCACAGCAATTATTAATAACACAGTAGTTTAATCTCAACATAACACTAAACAATTTACATTTCTCCTGTTTTCATCAGGAAGTACCAATCACTTCAGGAATATCAGTACTGTGCTAATAAATTCATCAGTTATGGGGATGTACCTTCTTTTTCTCCATAAATATCTTTCATTGTCAGAAAGTGTTAGTAAATCAATCAAAAACTGTTCTGAAAAGCATACACCTTTTCTAGAAATGAAGGGCAGACTGAACATGAGGCCAGTTCTGAAAAGAAATTAAATCAGCAGTTGTGAGCTTGAAGATATATTACCTGCATTTTATCACACTGGAAGCTTTAAACAAAAATGTTGTTGTCATTTTTTCTTGAGTTACAGGCTAGCTGTTTGAACGTTTTTAGCAAATTCTGAATGCTTTCAAAATGTTAAGTCACCCATGATATACACCACTATGCATATAAGCTTAAAAAGTAAGTGAGATGAAGTGTGAATTTGATATGATTACAAGACTATGCTTACAGAAAGATGAAGATATTATATGCTAAGCCATATAGAAAGTTTTAACAGATCCTGTTCAAAGGAAGATGCTCCAATGGTGTTAGCAGTGATACTTTAGTTGAACAGACCTCAGAAGTAAAAATTGATAGTGATCTTATTTATTTTATAGTTACAAGAATAATATAGATTGTTATGATTTCATTCATACAGTAGTACATCTACATTCATTATAGACAGGGTGAATGATCTCCTGAACATGTAGGTGATGGATCTATTCTCAATTAAAATTTTAGCCTCAATCTCTCTGCCCAGTGTTTTCTATATATAGAATTTTGTTAAGTTTCATTTAAATATTTCTCCATATGTAAAATAAATTCAGTGGTTCGTATTCATGTGGAGAGATTTCAATAATGGCTAGGCTGGCGCAAGTTGATAGTTTGTATGTGTGTCTGCATTTGTACTACATATGGTGTGAAACTACCCATGTGTTAAACTGCAGAACAATGTGACAAATTACATTTACCATGCACCTGTGGCTACCTCACCTGCTTTGTAATCACTGAACCCTGTCCACCAGGATTTATTCTAACATTCCAATTCTCTAAGCAGCTTCACACAACATTTAAGATACCTGAAAACCCTGACAGAGAATTGCTACCCTGTAGTTTATGTTGATGTGATCTTCAGAAATGGCAAGGATTTGTATCTGTTAGCTAATCTGAAGTATAATAGGATGTCTATCATGAAGGATGAATTTCAGCTTTTCAGTTCCTTGGTGGTTTGTAGAAGCATAGACTGGAATTAACGTTGCAGCATGGATACCTTGAGGTCATTTGTGTCTTTACCATTTATTTTTAAGTGGTGGTTATATCCTCATCTTGTTCTGTTTTCTGGGTCTTCCTTTGCATTGTGTTAAGTACTAAGACATTCTCTGCAATTTTCATTGCTGGATAAAGTCCTCCTGTCCTTACCATCTATTGTCTTATTTTCTTCATAAATATATACATTCATTTGAATCTTGGTGGCAATGAAGTAAAAATTTTTCCTCAAGAAAAAAGGAAATTTGTTCCTGGGGTTTGGAAGGAGGAAGAGGATGGATCCTTCAAGCTCCAACTTCATGTCCACAGAAGACATGATGCATGCGGAAATAGAAATGACTTTTTTTCCTTTCTTTCTTTTGTTTGTTTTAACAACAAAATTAGTTGTTGAGTAGAAAAAAGACCCGTTTCTTAGAGCAGTGATTATGTCAATGCTTGATTCACAAACATTGTTCAGAGAGGTAGAAGGGGAGGACTTATGTATTGACTGAGTCTTGATTGTGATATAGATGAGAAACACCAGGTGTTTTTTAAAGGTGTCAGCTCACTCATCCAAAGAAAAAAAGCTCTACCCTGC
>NW_010509696.1:7692-35073 GCF_000687285.1 Phaethon lepturus
GCTGAACTTAAGACTGTCATATAAAATCTCCCTCTTCTTTATATATTTGATAGTCCTTTGAGACAGGTACTTCTTTGTATATGCTATAAAGGTGATGCTTCTCTTTCTTATCTGCTTAAATATATGGCACTGAAGAAATCTGTCTGAAGGTTTTCTCGCAGTCTTGTTCTCTTTGCAAGTTGCTGTAGGCCTGCAACTTGACCTGTGGTTCATATGGCACTGAAGAAGCTATTCTTTAGCTGCCATTCACTCTACAGGAGTTTGTACTGGTTTTGATTGCATAGAGTTAATTTTCTTCATAGTAGCTTGCATGGGTCTATGTTTTGGGTTTGGGAGCAAAACAGCATTGATGATAACACAGAGATGCTTTAGTTACGGCTGAGCAGTGCTTACATAACCTCAAGGCCTTTTCTGTTTCTCTCAAACTGTCCCACCAGCAAGTAGGCTGGGGGTAGGCAAGAGGTTGGGAGGGGACACAGCTGGGACAGCTGACCCAGGGTGGCCAAAGGGATATCCCATACAATATGACTTCATGCTCAGCAATAAAATCTGGGCTAAGAAGGACGAAGAGGGGTACATTTAGAGTTATGGCATTTATCTTGCCAAGTAACTGTTCTTCTTCCTGAAGAACTAGAGCCCTTCTTCCTGAGATGGCTAAACACCTGACTGCTGATGTGAAGTAGTAAATGAATTCCTTGTTTTGCTTTGGTTGCATGTGCAGTTTTTACTTTACGTATTAAACTGTCTTTATGTCAACCCATAAGTTTTCTCACTTTCACCCTTACGATTTTCTCCCCCATCCCACCAGGGGGGACAGTGAGCAAACAGCTGTGTAGGGCTGAGCTGCTGGCCAAGGTTAAACCACAGAAGTCCTGGCATTTTCACAGTTAACAGGTACAGAATTTAATTGTTCATTACAGGACAGAAATAGCTATATCTACTAGAAGTCCATACAATCAACATTGTTACAGTTGAACAATTACCTAGTATTTCTGAGATGTTTCAAAAACAAATTATAATGGAATATTATGAAGTTACTTATGTAGATATTTGTTCTCAATTTCTTTGGTGTTTCATACCAGGACTAAATTAAAAAGCAAAATATTTTTATGTGAAAACTTTAGTAACTTCAAAAATGTTTTAACTTCATTTAAGTGAAAAATTCAACTCAAAAAACAATCTGGAAACTCCTTCCAAGTGTGATGTTCAAGAAAGAATTCAAGAAGAATTTCAAAATTAGGAAACTCAAAAAAGTTTCTTCATTTCCACGTATGATATTTGATTTCAGATCAAAGTGAAAATCAGGCCCATCTTTCCACACTGGAGGATGTCCTAGGTTTCATGCGAAAGGGACAGGCACACAGATGAGGCAGAAGCTCTGCTGTACTCCATATGAATACTTAATTGTGATTCAAAGGTGCACTGTCATGTGTTCTGCTGTGGTCTAGACATGGTCAGAGATGTCAGTTGTTAATTCCTCATTATTCTTTTTTTATACTTGAAGTTTCCATCCCTGTACTGATGACTTCTTTTTTCTCTTCTGTACATAGGTGTTAGGACTAGGGGAAAAAAAAAAAGTACATCTGAGCTAAATCTGTGTATAATAGGATTGTAACTGTCTGTTTCTTACATTATACATGTAGAAAATATATTTTAACTCCTCAAAATGTTAGAAATAAAAACAGGAAAAAAATGTTCATAATCCTAAAATATCACCCTTTTCCAACTCAGAAAAACGCTTGTTTACAGTATGTCCTTAATTTGTTTGTTACTACTCTGCATAGCTGTTATTAATATTTTAATTTCTTTTGAAGGTATTAAGCAGAGAATAGGGAATTTCAGTTGACAACATATGTTTACCCAGCTTGTAAATCAACTTTGCTTCTGGCTTAATGTATAGCGCTGCAGAATATTTCACTGAGATGTCAGGTGGTTAGAACCACAATTTATACCTGGAAGGATGGAAAGATATGTTTCCATGCAAAAACTGACGACAATTAACAGAATGTTTACCTTACTATAAGATGAGTATGCTGTCCTGATTTGAACTGATTTATTTGGTGTAACTGTTAAATATTGACTGATTTATGTTTTTCTATTGGAATTATTAACTTAAGAAAAAGTCTTTTGTCAAATTAGACATTGCAAAATATTAATGATCAACATATTACTTAAAAGCCACAGGTGAAAGTCAGTTTCAAAGACAGTTTTTGTTAAATGTTCATAGTATCTCTGTATTTCTTTGGATTTTCTAATTATATTTTAATTATTTTAATTAATGAAAGAACTCATATTGATATCAAATATGCTAAATGTATATTCAAACTGGATTTAAAAGAATATGATAATGAAAGCAGTATTTCATCAGAAAAATTTATGAAGATTTGGGTGGGGCTTTAAGAAGATAGTTTGCTTTACATAACCACAATGAACTAAAGAAGCCTGAACATAAATGAGAATCATTTTCTTAATGTCTACTTTTTCAATCAGTAAGCAGGATGAGTGTTGTAATTAAAAGGTATTAAGAAGCTGAAAACTGCAGTGTCTAATAAACCCTATAACAATTCTGCTTTCATTGGAAGTAACAGTCATTTAATTCAAAAGTGACTACAGTATGTTCCATTATCTGTGCAAAGTAAGCAGGAAGAAGGGAATAGATATTTACTACTTTTTAGGAAACTTGAAGGTTTCTCTGATCATTCAGGATTGTTAAAACTCTTAAAGGCCTCAGGAAGTGTAATTGATATTCAGCAAATGTGTCCTTCTATGGTTCTACACACACAATGACAATTTCTACCTGGATCAAATTCTAGAAATTTTTTTTCTAATGAAATGGTTTACCATGTTTACCAGAAAGATACAGTGTTTAAGAAAGGAAAATGGCAAACTACACTTGGAATCTAATGTCTGAGCATTGGGAAATTGTTTTGTTAGGTGGTCTTGCAGCTGGAGAGGGGGATTTGCTGACTAACTGTATATGTGATGAAAGTTGTAGAGTCTTATTTGTGAGATCAGGTTAATAACCGTGTTAAGTCAGTAAGTTTAATGTCTTACTAAACTTGAAAAATAAACTGAAATGTGTATTTAGGTGGAATCCATATTACAAATGTCAGCTTATGTGATCACTCTAGGCTTCTTTGTAGTGATAGAAAGAATTAAATGTTTTTAAGACAGGATTATCTTGTCCAAAAGTAGGGATGAGACCAAGTATCTATTCCATGACTACAAAGGGCAGGCTATAAAGGTGTCTAGCTCAGGGAAAAGACATTTAAACTGCATACAGTAAGTTTGGAGAAATGAATTCTTCTGTGTGTGACTCATTTGGGAACTGTTTGCTACTTTAGTACATCTTCCTAATTTTGAGTAGATCATTCATTTTGCCAACAACCACAGAATGGTCTAAGTCCATTCTACTGAGGCAACCAACCATTGAGGCAGAGTAGCTACAGCCACCTTGCACAGCATATCTCTGAACTCTGTCAAATCCTGCATCTCTAAACCATGTCTGTTTTATACTGTAAAGGATACCTCTTCACCGTGAAAGAACCCAGTTACCTGGGCACTGGTCTTGTGCTTGTCTACTTTATAAATTCATATATTCTTATTGCAATCTGTGTGAATGGCATTTTTCTACAGGACTGATTTGTTTGTTGTGGGTTTTTTTTACAGTGGACAAATGTTGCTGAAAGAAAACTAGTGGTGTGGATTTGGAGGTAGTTAACTCCAGAGATCACTTTAAAATGTTGGTAGGAATGACACTATAGCCAATTAATTTCCTCTGCTTTTTACAACTGTCAGATGTACCTCATCCAGAACTGTAACTTTTAATATCTCCACAAACCCTAACACGAGATCCCAAGGAATGTAACACATCATTGTTTTTTTCATGGTGTAAAAACTGCTTACAGTGCTTCAGGGATACATCACAATGTTCACAACATTGCAGACACAATGAAGGGTAAACAAACAAACAAACAAACACATTAGTAGTAGTAGTAGTAGTAGTAGTAGTAGTAGTAGTAGTAGTAGTAGTAGTAATAATAATAATAATAATAATAAAGATGATGTCTCTGGGCCATAGACCCACCATATTGCCTCAAAAGATATCTGCATTCAAAAGGCATAGTTCATCCCCTTTTCTCAAGAGGAGACAAGCCTGGGGCAGAGTAAACATATACCATATTTTATTATTCAGTTTCTTGTCCACCTAAGAGTTGTGTTGATGTATCCCATACAACATACAGGTAAGGTTATCCCTCCTAAATAGATGCTGGTGCATGTTTTGCAGTATAATGTGCTTAATGCAGACAGTGGTGGGTCCAGGCTTCTGCTGCGTGTGACAATTTGACACAAAGTCATACACATCAACTTCCACAAGAAAAGACAGATTACTCACTTTTCAGACTCATCTACAGTATAATGACTAGTTGTCAGGGAGCAGCAAGAATGGGGCTGATCCAGGAATGGAGTGAGCCAAGGTCCATTAACAACCTTGACACAGTAAGTAGTGCACAAGGGCCAGAGTCCATCCTGGATACCCAGTCAGAAATAAAAGAAGTCAGGGCCAGAGACAGGGCTATAATATAGATCTAAGGTCCATCCAGAAGGCAGAGCCAGAGACTGGGCTGGAGACTGGCACTGGCACAGCATCACTGGGACAGGGACTGATGGCCCTGGGCTGGCCTGAAATGGGATCCAGGCCTATGGGCAGGGTGGATGGAGGCCCCAGGGGAGCTTGGACAGGTATTGTGAAACCTGTGAGTGTCCTCAGGGCCTGCACAAGTAGAGAAGTCTTTCAGGATATAGAAATGTAAGACAGGCCTCTGTCTGGGGACAAAGTTTAAATCTAGATCTCTAGCCTTTCTGAGTAGTCTCACTGCTAAATTTTATGCAAAATCTGGTCTCCTCAAATTCCTCTGTCTTAAAAATAATGTAGCTTACACACTCTCGGGGGAAAATAACAGATTTTATCTCCTAAATGGATCCATGAACCTAGGCTGTGGACTAGCAACAAATCAGACATGCTGTCATAGCCATGGTTTCCTTTTGCCAGTTTTAAGAAGCTGCCTGTCTTCTTACATGTTTTCTGTTTTCTTCTGTTTCCATCAACATTATGAGGAGTGTAAACACCTTACATAATCTGTTTGGATCATTCTACTGATGCTACTCAGGCTTTTAGTTGGAAACCAGAAATAAGCAAACTGGATTTTCCTGTACTACAGATGTTATAAATTGTGTGGACTGCTATAAAATTTACTGAATACAAACATAATCTCTTGTTTGGAATCCTATTTCATAATGGATTTTTTGAATGAATAATGAAGGACCATTTGAAAGCTCCAATAACATTCCAGTACTATAACAAAATTAATTGGTTGTATCTAATTGCTGTAGATGAAAAAAATCATTGTTGTCAAGGCAATATTGTAAGGAAAGAGTCATAGTCACACCATGAACTCTCATATACACTTTGCTGTTATGAGTCACACATTTCTTTATCTTATTATTCCCTTATACTTCTATAGCCTATGTTTTGAAGGATTTTCTATTCCATTTTCTTTTAATCTCCCACTTGTGTGCTATGTAAACCACTATCCTTGCTACTGGCAAGAACACTTTTATGTAATACAGCTGCTGCTTCTGCTATTGCTACAATTTGCTCTGAAACCAAGGTCTGGTTTTGAGTTTGTATAAGGATCATTTCCTTTGTTTACTTCAGTGCTGCATTGTTTCTTATGTTTCCCAGCTTGTCTTTTGATCATTATGACATAATCGCTATTTGTGGCAGTTTAGTAGATGTACTTGTCACTTACCTCCCCTATTTTGTTTCTGTCATGCTATCCGTATTTGTTTTTCACAATACTTGCATTTACTTCTCAGTTACAGCTGTCTAAATCTCTTAGGCTTGCTGTTAATCAACTTTCTGGCATTTATTTTATTCATATAATTTTTAAAATCTCTTTCAGCATCTAGAAGTTATACGAATTTTAGAGAGGGTCTGACAAGGGAGAGGAGGAGAGGAGAGGAGAGGAGAGGAGAGGAGAGGAGAGGAGAGGAGAGATTTCTTTTGGCTATATCTCAGGTCCAGACACTTTCTCTTCTCATTATGGCCCCTCAATAATCTCTGTCTTTTTTCACTTGTAGGTGTAAAGGCTCTTTATGTCTGGTGGGCTTGAAGGCCTCTCCAGGTTTAAAAAAGGTAGTCAAAATATTGATGAAAATACTTTAAACTGAGAATTCCTAAACTATGTAATATTTGACAAGCATTACATGAAAATAAATTCAGTTTAAAATGTTATTTATTAAAAATTGATAGACTGAGATGAAGCAGGTAGAAATAAAAACAATATATAGACATAAAAAATGAGATGTATAAAATATTGATAGAAAAGAGAAAAAATAGAAAACAGCAACAAAAAAATAGGACAGACCACAAGCTCTTGGAATGTTACAAATCTTTACAATAAGTGTGTTGTTCTAGAAGTGCTTTTCCTTCAACTCAAAAGTCATGGATAAACTGTACATAGATATATGATACCTTTCAGCACCTGAAAATTATAATAAAGTCCATATAGCTGAGCTACTCTCTCTCTATGGACTGTCATAAGAATTATAGGAATACTACAAGCCTGCTCTACAGAAGAGTCAGTGTCTTTTCCTAAGATCTTTAAAAAAATAGGAATATTCAATATATTCACCTACTTGAGGATACTTGCTTGTGAAAAGGAAATGCATGGACTCAGGAGCTCAGGAGAAGATTAAAATTATTTTCAAGGGATACACCTTAATCATGGTGCCAACAGCTTTCCCTCCTATCTCTTGAAACTGAGCTACACAATCTAAGTGCATGCAAATACACATAGGACAAAAATACTTTTAATTTGGCCATAAATAGACTAAAAAGAATAATAAGCAAAACCAATCCTGGAGCAGTAACAAAAAGAATCAACAAGGAACACTTACAAAAAGTCAAAAAGTTGGTTTGAAGGAATCTCTGAAAGTCACCTACTCCCACCACACCAAGTATAACTACTTCCTGAACTAGATCATGTCTACTGTGGCTTTTGATTAGCAAGATCTTTAATTCCTCCAAGAAACGAGATCCCATCAACTTTTCTCATAACCTATTCTTTTTGCTGCAGTATTCTGCTGCTGATATTTTTTCCTAACATCCAGCCTGAATGCCCAAGACACGATTTTCCTTTGCCCTTTATTACATGTTCTGATACTGAGAAGAGTTTTGTTCTGTTGTCTGTGCAACACCAACAAAATAACTATAGGCAGCATTTAATTTGCCACTGTCCTTGTCAGACTAAAGAAGCCAAGTACCTCAGCCTCTACTTGTACTTCATGTGCTTTAGACCCCAATCATCTCAACAAACATCTCTTGAACTCACTCCAATGCTATGATGACATCTCTGATCTTTCAAAGGTCTCAGCAATTGGTGTGCCTGGTGAAGGGGAAAATCCAGCTGTTGCTTTCATCTTCAAGGAGGGCAAGTAGGAGGATCTGGGGAACTACAGGTCAGTCTGGGAAGACTATAGAGTCATAGAATCATTTAGGTTGGAAAAGACCTTCAAGATCATAGAGTCTAACCATTAACCTAACACTGCCAAGTCCACCACTAAACCATGGCCCTAAGCACCACGTCTACAGACCTTTTAAATACCTCCAGGGATGGTGACTTCATCACCTCCTTGGGCAAACTGTTCCAGTGCTTGACAACCTTTTCAGTGAAGAAATTTTTCCTAATATCCAATCTAAACGTCCCCTGGCACAACTTGAGGATATTTCCTCTTGTTCTATCGCTAGTTACTTGAGAGAAAAGACCAACACCCACCTCATTACAACTCCCTTTCAGGTAGTTGTAGAGAGCGATAAGGTCTCCCCTCAGCCTCCTCTTCTCCAGACTAAACAACCGCAGTTCTCTCAGCCGTTCCTCATAAGACTTGTGGTCTAGATCCCTCACCAGCTTCGTTGCCCTTCTTTGGACACACTCCAGCATCTCAATGTCCTTGTTATAGTGAGGGGCCCAAAACTGAACACAGTGTTTGACGTGCAGTCTAAACAGAGCAAATACTGTTGGAAATAATTTCAATCTGTTGTGGTTCAACCCGGCAGGTAGCTAAAACAACCACACAGCCATTCACTCACCTGCCCCACCCCCAGCAGGATGGGGGAGAGAATCGGAAAAAAAAAGGTGGAACGTGTGGCTTGAGATTAACACAGTTTAATAGGATAGAAAAAAAAAAAAAACCAAACAAACCACTAATAATTATAATGATAGCAATAAAAGAATATACAAAACAAATGATGCACAGCACAATTGCTCACCACCCACTAACCGATGCCCAGTTAGTTGCCTAGCCACAGCACCTCCCTGGCCAACTCCCTCAGTTTATATACTGAGAATGACATCATATGGTATGGAGTATCCCTTTGGCCAGCCAGGGTCAGCTGTCCTGGCTGTGTCCTCTCCCAGCTTCCCGTGCAACCCCCTTGCCTTCTTGCTAGCAGGCCAACATGAGAAGCTGAACAGTCCTTGACTGCTGAGCAACAACAGAAAACATCAGTATAAAATCAACATTATTTTCATCAGTAATCTAAAACACAGCATGGTACTAGCTACTAAGAAAAAACTAAATCTATCTATCTCAGCCAAAACAGGAACTCAAAGAAAATCCTCATGGAAGAAGGTGTTTAGGATCAAGTCATTATAAATTTAATAAATTTACTGAAGCGTAACTGCCTTGATGACCAAGAGTGGTAAATTGGAAACAACAGATGAGGAGAAGGCTGATGTACTCGGTGACTTCTTTGCCTCAGTCTTTATTGGCAATCAATCTTCCCACACCTCTCGAGGGGACGCACTGCAAGATGGGGACAGGAGGAGCAAAGTCCTTCCCACTGTATGAGAAGATCACATTTGAGACCACCTGAGGAACTGGAACATGCACAAGTCTATGGGACCTGGTGAGATGCATCCCAGGATCTCGAGGAAATTGGCTGACTCTCCATGATACTTGAAAAGTCCTGTCAGTCAGGCGAAGCCCCTGGAGACTGGAAAAGGGAAACATTGCACCCATTTTTCAAAAGGGTTGCAATGAGGACCCTGGGAACTACCACTCTCTCAGCCTCACCTCTGTGCCTGGGAAGATCCTGGGACTGATCCTCCTAGAAGCTATGCTAAGGCACATGGAGGACAGGGAAGTGATTCGAGACAGCCAGCATGGCTTCACCAAGGGCAAGTCCTGCCTGACTGGCCTAGTGGCCTTCTAGGATGGAGTGGCCACATCAGTGGACAAGGGAAGAGTTACTGATGCCGTCTATCTGGACTTGTGTAAGGCCTTTGGCATGGTCTTCCACAGCATCCTTCTCTCTCAATTGGGGTGTTTCGAGACAGCCAGCATGGCTTCACCAAGGGCAAGTCCTGCCTGACTGGCCTAGTGGCCTTCTAGGATGGAGTGGCCACATCAGTGGACAAGGGAAGAGTTACTGATGCCGTCTATCTGGACTTGTGTAAGGCCTTTGGCATGGTCTTCCACAGCATCCTTCTCTCTCAATTGGAGAGAGTCGGATATGATGGGTGGACTGTTGGGTGGATGCCGTCTATCTGGACTTGTGTAAGGCCTTTGGCATGGTCTTCCACAGCATCCTTCTCTCTCAATTGGAGAGAGTCGGATATGATGGGTGGACTGTTGGGTGGATGAAGAATTGGTTAGATGGTCATCTCCAGAGGGTAGCGGTCAACGACTGAATGTCCACATGGAGATCAATGATGAGTGGTGTCCCTCAGGGATCTGTCTTGGGACCAGTACTGTTTAATCTCTTCATCAATGACACAGTGGATTCAAGTGCACCCTCAGCAAGTTTGCAGATGACACCAAGCTGAGCCCAGCTCTAGAGCCCTCAGCACAGGAAAGACATGGACCTGTTGGAGAGGCATGGAACACCTCTCCTATGAGGACAGGCTGAAAGCATTGGGGTTGTTGAGCCTGGAGAAGAGAAATGACATCTTCGGGGAGATGTCATTGCAGCCTTCCAATACTAAAGGGGGCTTATAAGAAAGATGGGGACAGACAATTTAACAGGGCTTGTTGCAATAGAACAAGGAGTAATAGTTTTAAACTAAAAGAGGGGAGATTTGGACTAGATACAAGGAAGAAATTTTTCACAATGATGGTAGTGAAACCCTGGAACAGATTGCCCAGAGAGGTGGTAGATGCCCCATCCCTGGAATCATTCAAGGTCAGTTTGGATGGGGGTCTGAGAAACCTCATCTAGGTGAAGATGTCCCTGCTCACTGCAGGGGGGTTGGACTAGATGACCTTTAAAGTCCTTTCCAACCCAGAGATTCTATGAGTCAATGATTCTATGAAATCACAACAGAACAACCTCATTGCTCTCTAACATCAGACACCTGCCTGTGGGGCCAGCAGTAGATATTGCATTGAAGACATTAACCAGACATTAACATTAAACCTCTTTGACAGAAGCTCACATAGTATTTTTGTAGTTACATTAGTGACATATGTTCTAGATAGTGAAATGCACAGCAGTTCCTGGACTGCTGGGTTCAAAGGGTTGGGATGAAGTGCACACACAGAAAATTCTCAGGTGATACTAAATTGTGGAAGTAGTTGATACACTGGAGAGGAGAGCTGCTATTTAGGGAGACCTGAACAAGATGCAGAAACGGGTTGACAGGAATGTCACAAAATTCTGCAAAGGAAAATGTAAAGTTCTTTACCTGGGGAGGAATAAGTCTGTGTACCAGTACAGGCTGGGAGTCAACTGGTAAGAAAGCAGCATTTCTAAAAAGTGCTTGTTGTCTTAATGGACCACAAGATGGACTTAAGCGAGCTGTGTGCCTTTGCAGCAAAGAAGCCCAACTTTATCCTGGGCAGTACTAGCAGGACAGCAAGTGTAGGGGAGTGATTTTTCCCCTCAAATTTGGCACGTGTCAGACCGCATCCAGAGTGTTGTGTCCAGTTTGGGGCTCTCCAGTACAAATGAAATTATTCTAATGGAGTACTGGAGCTCAGGGGGCTGAAGCAAGTGTTGTATGAAGAGAAGTTGTGACATCTGGGTCTGTCCTTGAGAAGACTGAAGGGAAAACTTACTGCTGTCTACAACTGCCTAATCAAAGGATATTAAGGTGACACAGATCTTAACAATTCACAGTGGTGGTTTAGGAGGCAAGCTGTATCAAAGGGAATTTCTAATAGATATAAGGAAATATTTTTTATTTTTTAACCCAGCATGAGATTGGTCAGACACTGGAACAGGCTGCCCAGAGAGGCTGTGGAGTCTTCATGACTGAAGATGCTCAGGGTGAGGTTGGACAAGACCTTAAGCAACCTGACCCATGTTGGCTGAGGAACCTAACCTATGCTGGTCTTACTTTGAGTGGGATTTTAGACTCTGGGACACATAGGATACCTTTCAACAGGAATTAGTCTAAGACTCTATGGTACTGTGTTGAAGACATGCCCTATTCTACCCTAATGACTCTACTCAAAATGATCTACCTAGATCAACATTCTAACATAGTTTGGGCTGTTCTTTAGAATAGACAAAGTGTCAGAGACTCTACAAGATCTTAGTAATCCACTCTCAACAAAGGTATAAACTTGCATTTTTCCTGACAGTATTTTAATCTGTTTCTCCAGAATATTTCTTTTCTTTGTTATCTGAATTTTAATACTGTTCTCCAATGTATTTACAATTATTCCTTCAAATAGAGTTTTCAAACCAAATTGGCATTTATCTACAATAAGTTAATTTATATAACCACAGAAGAATACCATGGAGAATCATACAAAACAGGGCTTCAGAACCATCAGAAAACATTCTGGCTGATGCCAATTTGTGTTAATCCAGTATCAGATATTACACTCTTCCTCTATGTGGAGTGCATTGCTACACTATCTTTCAAGTAGAAAAGTGTTTGTGTGTGTGTGTACGTGTATTATCCAGGCAACATTCCTTCAGCTTTATACCAATACCTCTTGACCAATCCATGATGTAAATGGAGAAGATCCTTTAACATAACTGAACACAAAGAAAGAGAAACTTTCAGGTTCAGGCTGCATCTAATTTTTAAAATGTTTTATTTATCTTAAACAGGTAGTTTAAGAGTGATCTTTAGGGACAGTGAACAGTATGAACTTGTGGTTGAAAAGAGAGAATAACTCTTCAAAGATGATGAAGAAATAAATTTCTATTATAACTGTGTTTTCATTAAGATACAGTCTATTAAAAATAAACTATTTTAAAACAGTCATTGATACTTTCTTCCAAGTTCTCTATTTTTCTTGTTTACTTATGATCTGGATTGTCAAGATATTTTTATGTCTATAAATTCAGATAAGCCTCCTGGAATGACAGACAGACCTAACTTAAAATTGCCTATATGCAGCATGAAACTTCTCTGCCAAATTCATGAAGATGTTTGTTAGTTTCATGGATCCTACAGCACAGGGCAGAGGAGCAAGGATGGGAACTCACAAAAGCATAGTTATTTAGCATGTTCTTCCTAAGGGATTTTTTGTGGAACCCATCAAAAGTACGTGTCTTTTTCATTATAAAACACAAGTTAGAAATAAAATCCTCAAATACAGGTGAGAATGGTATGTCAGATTTCCCTTTGTCGTGTACAGGGTTTACAGGCTAATAACAGGTATTAAAAAAAAAAAAAAGAGCAAAATAGACAAACTAATATAGAATACATCAAGTAATCTTCACAGCATCCTGCCTGTACTACTGAATCTTTATATTGGCGTATCATTGGAACAACAACGAAACAATACTACAGCCTACAAATGTGGCCTATGTTTTTAGTTCAGTTGGAATGAATGACTTTTCTCTAGAAGCAATGCCGTAGCAGATGAATAAAGTTAATTTTTTATAGGCTATATAAAGTGGTTATATGGCTAATATTGAAAACACCTGTGCAGATACTCATGAAAACACACTTATACAAACTGCACTATTGTGAAACAACAGTTAATACATGTTTAGCATGTTTGTAATGCTCTGACCTAAGGAGACCAGTTGAGAGCTCTGAAAGTCTGTTTAGGATTTTCAGAACAATGACTATATATTAGCTATATCTGAGAAACATACACAACCAGAATGAAATCCTGGTAAACAATAGCTAGCAACGTTTTTTATTTCCTCTTCAGTGAACATATTTCAGCAGTAAAATAACTACCCATGTGCTGATTGTTATCCAGTAGATCCTGGATCTTGGTAACAAGGAGAAAAAAGCCATAAGAACTCAACTAATGCACAAGAAAAAGGGCAATTTCTTATGAACAGCGTGAAGTTTTCAAATTTCTACTAATGTCCTTATGGATTAGGAAGAATTAGCATATATATTGTGGATAATGGACTACTAAAAGCTTCGTAAATAGCACTTCTTTTTTTTTTGCAGGTGCATGAATACTGCAAAACAAGCTCTGACAATTTATCTTGACTTCTTTGAGTTATAACTTGATCTCATGGCTATTTTCAATCTCTTCTGGAAGAAAGTCAGTTATTCAACAATAAATGGGTTATACCTGATTTCAGTGAGAGCTTACATAAAAACACTCTTTATGTGCTACTCTGTCAATTACTTCTATTTTAGCTATATAAAAGTGAAATTATATACTTCACTAAATATAATGCATTTACTTATTTAATATTCAAAAGTTTAATTTATTAAAATTATAGAGAACTGTGTCAGGTTTAAAATTAAAGGACAATACCTGTTACTAACAAATTTATTACCTAAATAGTTTATAAGATAAATTCTTACAAAAAGATATTTTACAATATGGGATAACAATGACACTAAATATTTTTTATAAAGTATAAATGTACTCTGAGGATACCTGTTGTTGTTTATTTATTTAATTAATTTCTCATGCAAACATACAAAGAATTTTTACAGTAGCCCTATGAATATTACATATGTAGAGTAGAAGTAAAAAAAAAAATGCAGCTAGTGTATGCATTATTGAAGACTACTTTGATAAAAGCCTGCACATTGAATATTTTCTCTCTTCAAATTCACCTTGTTTTCATGTTAATGCCTTTAGAAATGTCAGTTCAGTACTTTTGCTGTTACAAACTTTTCAACAAGTAGCCATAAATTATTAATTAGTGGCAATATTGTTCTAATAACTTATTTAGGGCATAATTAATGCACAGCTTTAGGCATATTTAAATAAGGGTCTGCTTTTAAGTTTGTAGTTTTCAACTGAGCTTATCTTAGGCTGGTAAACATGACAATATGGGGGGAAAAGGAAAAAAAAGAAAAGACAAGGAAAAAAAACAGATTTCCTGTGGTCTCATTTTGGAAAGCCTAATCTATAGGAAACATATGCTGCAAAATAAATTACCTGAAATATCTGAGCCCACACAGCAAATTTCTTTCACTCCCTCTTTAATTTGCTATCAAGTTTGTAATAGCCTTCTCTGGGTTCTTCTTTGCTATTCCCCAATTCCTGCTTTTCATGCAGAGGAGTTAATGGGGTTATAATTTCATAATTAAAGCAGATAATTTTAATTTCTCTGATGACTCTTTATTATGATAATCTTGTTAAGATTATGGTGTTCATTTGTTGCTGCGTATGATCATTTGGCTTTTGTAGAAGCTGTCTGTGCTACTGAGCCACTAAATAATTAAACAAGCAGAACATTCTAACCAGCAAAGTCTTGCTGTTAATGGAAGACCAAAGTCAGAGTTAACTCTCTGTAAACCTATTAAGGGATTCAGACACAGAACATACCAGAGATTTACTGTCAGTCATCAAATATGAGATAAAGCTTCATTAACAGAGTATCTAATTTCACATTTAATGAAAAGCTGGCCTTCTAAATTGCACGATGGTGTAGGCTTTCCTAGGACAACAAACATAAAATGAAATGCTTCTAAACTAATTAGTTAACTATGAAAAGATCAATAGGAGGCCCAAGAAGGAAAATCCTGAGGAGGAATGCCTGATACATAGTCCTGACTAAAATGCTGCCTCTGTTGTTTTAGTTCTCCGCAGTATAGCACCATGCATGTTTGAAATGGAAATAAGAGAATCATTCTCTTTCATTCTGTTATTTTCTGAGTTTGTGTGCACATGGCTGCCCTATACATTAAATCTTCTAGTCAAAAACAGTTGAAATAATAAGTCTGGTACATCATAGTGTGACAATACATGCCTGTGCACTATACACAGAGAGAACCTTTGCAAGCATTGAATATATTGTATCACCATACCTACTTCTATTTATTTAAAGGCTTTTTCAAAGTAAACACTTGGGTGATTTCTATGAAGCTCCTTTTACATTTATGGAGGCATAAACCACAGATAATTCAAACTTTCCAGATGCATTATCTATATCGTCTCTCATGTGGGATGTTTCAGATGGGTCAAATTTTTATTCAAAAAACATTTGAAACTAAATTAGCCTGTCTTTCTAAAAGTGGGACAAGGGGGTAGATAAGGACGGGGGAAGGGACATAGATCAAGAAAATTCATTGCAGTAGTAAATATTTTGGCCTTGGAAAGCTGGGCAAAGTCAAGATAGATATTTTCAAGTCTGGTGAGAAGGAGAAATGACAAAAATTCTGAGATAGTATTTCTGCATTTATAACATTACCATAATAAATGAAAGTATTTCTTGAGGTTGTACATATTCACCAAGATTTTAAATAAAATTTTACTTCCATGTCATTTTTAATAAGTTCATAATAAAAGCTAAAATATTGCTACTTAGAATTATACCAGGTAAACATATTTTTAGGACAAATGTTGCTTTTGATAATATGATAAATGTATAAATTTTGAATAAACATTACAGTTACTATTGTAATATCAATACATCAAGAACAATAAAACTACTTAGTGAAAAGTCTATCTGGGACTTCTGGGAGGGGCAGTCTCCAGTCTATGAAATAACTGACATCAGGATCATAGATAATGAAGACTGAATACATTTCTACCAAGTGTTGGTAATTCACCATGTTGACTTTTGGCCCATTATAAATAAGGTTTCCCCATGTGAATCCTTAATTAAAATAGGAAATATCTTCTCAAAACCAAAAGATATCTCTCTCATATTATATACATTACAGCCAAATTGGCACAGGTGGGTCTTACAAGTAACTGTTTATCTGAACCAAGAAAAGAGACTTATAAGAAGAGCCAGAAAACAAACTGCATCTATCAAGTTGCTTCCCTGAATTATATGCAGAAAGGGACTAATTGATAAATGAAGACAGAAAATTATCTTTTCTTAACTGTGGAAATTTTATTCTGGAGGCTGTTTAGAGGTCTCAGCATGCACACAGTGTCTCTTATCCCCAGTATGGCTTCCTCAAATGTTTCTGTAAGTATAAATTGAAGTCCTACAGAACCCCAATGGGCTTACCTTGAAGCCTATGTGGCAAAAAAGAGCCACAAAGGAATGACACAAAAAATACATAGAGAAGTCTGGATTTTATCCATCAGATTATTTTAATCAACATTAAATGATAGTTGTGTAAAATATTAGCACATTTCTGACAGCTTTTATCATTATTTTATAGGGTACGTATCAAATGACACATCTAATGACAATATCTGCCTATCAGGTAATAAATGCTTTGCTGTTAAATGCAGATTATGATACCCTTATTCACAGGAGTTAGGAAAGAAATTAGGAAGAATTCTCAAGGTGCAGAGGTTATTCAGCATGTATAAGTGAACCAGACTATGGCTTGTGGATGACACATTCTCTTGTGTATGTATTAGCATGAACGAAAATTCATGGAAAATAGACTCGATAATTTTTTAGATTAGTTATTTAAAGTCATACAGTTGATGATAAACCACTAAACTTTACTTAGCATGTGACTGCAGGAAATCCCGTGCCTGCAGAAACAAATTAACCATAATTATCACAATGTTTCTTGTATCCTTAAAAGATCCCCAGACTGCTGCCTTTCAGAGGTCTACCCGTATCTTTGGGTAATGGTTTATCTTCATGATTCTGAACTAATAAATTAGTATGTTGTTTTTGCAAAGACAATGAGGAAATTAATTTGAACATAAGGTAATGCGTTCAGGTCTGCATTACCTGTAAAAACAAGTAAAACATGTAAGTACCAGGGCAATAACTAGACTGAAAAGATAGTCAACCAGAAGGTTAACAATGGAGTTTGCTGCAACCTTGACTTTCTGTGGCCCCTGCTGCAAGCCTCCCTCCCACTCAGAGGTTTTGCAGCTTTTTGGTTAGATCCAAGACCCACCTCAGATGCAGCACAGCTGCATAACCTTAGCTCAGAGTACTGTGAAATGCCTGTCAAAAAGTCTGTTGACAGATAAGAAATGCAAAAATTACAAACTGAGGGAGACATGAATGTTATGTTAGGAGAAAGTATTGGGCCAGATCTGACAGCCCAAAACAGGTGAGGGTGCTGCAGCCGCATGCCCCCAGGTCCAAGCAGTTGCAAGGCTGAACGTGTATTCCTGCTAAACATATGCACACAGAGCATACTTATATACCAGGTATATGAGCATATACAGGACCAGCCACACAGATCACAGCAATGCAGAGAGTACACACATGAACACAGACAGCACCCAACAACCTCATCCCCCTCACCTCTCTGGCTGAACAGGATAAATATCCATTACTGGGAAATATTTGTGAGTATGTGTGTATATATATGTGTATGTATGTAAGTACAATGTGAACCCCTCCAGTAGCTGGGCTCAGACACTCATTCTGTCCAGTACCTGCCTCTGAATCCTAGTCTCACGAGTTGCTGGCAATTTTATATAGGGTCCCTGGGGCAACAACCCCACTACAGCTACTAGTACATGCATGCATGTGCACACACGCGAATAGCTGGCTGAGATTCCTCTGGTCCCCCAGTAGTCAACTGCCTCCATGGTCTCACTCTTAGAAGCACACACACACATAAAGATCTTGCGTCTTGAGATGCCCTGACCCCACAGTCTCTGGCGGTTGGTTGGGATTCCTTTGGTCTCCCCAATAGACAGCTCCTCCCATGGTCTTGCCGTTAGTGTCACACACACTTGCCGAACTCCCAGGTCTCTTCACCTATTCGCTAGCTACTCCTGCTTGATCTTCTGTAGTGATTCCACACTCCCTCACACACCCACACTCACTAGAATGTGCTTTGCTTCCCAAACTGGGCATTACTGTTCTACAATTCAATGTGGGACGGGAAATTTTTTCCAAGAATGCTGTTCTCCTGCACACATTTCTTCCCTCCACGTCTGTACTTCCATTCCTAAAAGCAACCCTTGAACTATTGTTAGAAATCCTAAGAGGCCCTTACTTTGCAAAGTAAGTTTACAAAGTAATTGTCTTAGTTTGGCTTACCAAAGTATCTAATAACAATAGTTTCCAGGGATTTATTTTATTCTGATGTTTCTGTATTTATTTGTCTTTGTCTAATATTTATTCCCAAAAGAAAATTCATTAAAAAAAGTGTCAACATAATTTAAAGGAGTATTACTCCCTTTTCCATTTACAGAATCACAGCATAGATAAAGCTGGAGGGGATCTCTAGAGATCATATAGTCCAGCCCTCCTGCTCAAAGCAGGATCAGCTGGAATAGGTGACTCAGGGATATGGCCAGTCAATTTTTCAACATGTACAAGAATGTAGGCTATACAACCTCTTTGGGCAATCTGTTCAAGTGTTCAATTACCCTCACGGTAAGAATTACTTGTACTTCAATCTGTGCCCATAGTCTCTTGTCCTTTCACTAAATATCACTGAGGATTATCTGGGTCTGTCTTCTTTATCACCCACATGTAGTATTTTTACACACTGCTAAAATCCCTGAGACTCCTTTTCTCTAGGCTGAAGAGGTCCAACACTCTCTTTTGGCTGCCTTTGCCACAAAGGCACATTACCAGCTTTTGATCAACTTATTGTACACCAGAACCTGCACGTCCTTCTCTGCAAAGCTGTTTTCTATCTCATTTGCCCCCAGCCTGTCCTGGTGCTGGACTTTGACTTTTTCTTGGTTGAACTCGTAAGATTCCTCTCTCCCCATTTCTCCAGAGTGTCAAGGTAATCTAAATAGCAGCACACCCATCTGGATTATAAACCACTTCTCCCAGTTTTGCATCACATGAAAACTTACTGGAGGTGAAATTGGTCCCATCATCAAGGTCGTTAATGAACATGTTAAGTAGTATTAGCCTCAATTAGTCCCTGAGTACATTGCTAGTGACTGGCCTCCAGCTGAACTTTTACCACTAATCAAAATCCTTTAGCCCAGTAGATGAAACAGTTTTAGGTCCATCTCAGTGTCCACTTAACTAATCCACACTCCCTTAGTTTGTGAGGATGTTATGGGAGACAACGTCAAAAGACTTACTAAAATGGAGATAGACGTCATCTACCGTTCCCACTTTACCCTTAGAAAAACACTTAATTGCAGAAGGCTACCAGGTTGATCAGGAATTATTTCCCCTTCATAAATCCATCCTAACTTTTCCCTATCACCTTCTTGTCTTTCTTATGTTTGGAAATGGTTTCCAGGATTATTTGCACTACCACATTTCCCAGGATCAGGGGTGAGGTTCACATATGTATTGTTCCCTAGACTGTCCTTCTTGCCCTTCTTGAGGATAGAAGGGTCAATTGTTTTCTTCCAGGCCTCAGAAACCTTTCCTGATCACTGTGAACTTCCACATATTATTGAGAGAGACCCTGTAATGATATCAGTTAGCTCCCTCAGCACTCATGAATCCATGCCATCAGGGTCTGTGGACATCTTTATATCCAGTTTAAATATTGCCTAACCTGATCTTCCTCCATCAAGTCTAAGTCTCTCTCACTCCAGACTTTCCCACTGGTCTCACAGCCCTTGGATTCCTGAAGGCTGGTCTTACTGGTAAAGAATAAGACTTATCAGTAAAATGTTAGCAGTAAAGTCACTGAGTACCTCATCCATTTCCACTACTTTTGTCACCAAGTTCCCTGTCTCATTTAGCAGTGAGCCCAGGCCCACAGTTTCCCTAGTCTTTCTCTGTGAATGTATTTGTAGAAGCCTTACTTATTACCATTCATGTGTCTCACCAGATTCAATTCCAGGTGGACGTTGACTTTCCCTATTGCTTTATAGAATCATAGAACCATAGAATCATTTAGGTATGAAAAGACCTTTAATACCAAGTCCAACTGTAAACCTAATACTGCCAAGTCCACCACTAAAATATGACCATAAGCACCACGTCTACACATCTTTTAAATACCTCCAGGAATTGTGACTCCACCACTTCCTTGGGCAGACTGTTCCAATGCTTGATAACCCTTTCGGTGAAGAAATTTTTCCTAAAACCCAGTCTAAACTTACCCTGGTACAACTTGAGGCCATTTCCTCCTGTACTTTCACTTGTTACTTGGGAAAAGAGACTGACACCCACCTTGCTACAACCTCCTTTCAGGTAGTTGTAGAGAGCAATAAGGTCTTCCCTCAGCCTCCTCTTCTCCAGACTAAATAACCACAGTTCCTTCAGCCACTCCTCATAAGACTTGTTCTCTAGTCCCTTCACCAGCTTCGTTTCCTTTTGGATATGCTCCAGAACCTCAATGTCCTTGTTGTAGTGAGAGGCCCAAAACTGAACACAGGATTTGAGGTGCAGCCTCACCAGTGCCAAGTACAAGTGGGACTTCCGTGGTCCTGCTGGTCACACTATTTCTGATACAAGGCAGTATGCTATTGACCTTCTCGGACACCTGGGCACACTACCAGTTCATATTCAGCCGGCTGTCAAACATCACCCCAGGTGATTTTCTGCCTGGAACTTTTTCAGCAGCTCTTCACCAAGCCTGTAGCATTGCATGGGGGTTTTGTGAACTAAGAGCAAGACCTGGCACTTAGCCTTGTGGAACCTCATACAGTTGGCTTCGTCTCATCGATCCAGCCTGTCCATATCCCTCTGTAGAGCCTTTCTAGCCTTAAGCAGATCAACACTCCCACCCAACTTCGTGTCATCTGCAATCCTACTGAAGGTGCACTTGATTCCCTTGTCCAGATCATTGATAAAGACCTTAAACAGAACTGGCACCAATACTGAGCCCTGGGGAACATCACTTGTTCTTACCAGGCTGGCCAGCTTGTTGGCAAAGGTGCTTTTCCTGATTTGGTCAGGTGGATCCTGTTTCTTTCAAGGAGACCTTTATTATCAGACTCCATTGTTTATAATAACCAAAACCTTGTTACTGACACCTGCTGTACAACCAATTGTTGATTCATAGAATCTTTTCTCTCCTTCTGAAGCTTTCTTGATTCTGAAGATCCTTCTGATCTCAACTCACTGGCAGGATCAAAGAGAAAAACATCTGGACTTCCATGCCCAGGTGGCTTAGAGGTCCTCTACTGCAGTCAGCCCTATTCTGTAGTTGTGGCTCTGCAGGTAGAGCAAGAGGCATTCTCCTGGTGTCAGAAGTCATGAACTTCCAGTGTTCATTGTCACAGGAGTCTCCAGTTCCATTCCCAAAGCTCAGACTTTGCCTACCTCTCTCTCAGTACAGACGGAGTTCAGGCTTTTGAAGGTGCAGGGTCTTGGAGAAGGTCCAGACAATTTCTTATCATCCCTGATGCTGCAGAGTCTGCTGACCTCCTCCCACAGCTCCTTTACTTGGCAATACAGACCAAGAGCATTCATATCCTGCAGGAAGGAATGCATTGGCCTTGGTCCTGGTTTCAGCAAGAAGCCCCAGGCGTCCATGCAGCCCCAGACCTGCAAACCTACATTCAACCTCAGGAGCTCCAAGTAGGTCAAGGCTGCTGGTGTTATAGGGACAATGGCTGCAGTGGCTGCCAGGGACTGTGTCCAGTGCTGCTTCACTACCAGGAAGCACAAACTCTTATGAACTGAGTTGTTTGCTTTTTCCTTGGGTGCCCTTCTATGCAAAGTGGTGCACAAACTGATGTGCAGTTTAAACTCGTGTTTATCTTTTATCTAGATGACCTCCAGAGGTCCTTTAACAAACTAAATAATTATTTGGTGCTATGATTCTTTATCTGCAAACACAATTTCACCCACAAAAATGACCCTGCACTACATGAAATGTCTTTTATCTAGTCATCTCAATATAACTGTTTGCAGGCTCAGGATTTGTAGATTGCTTTGTAGACTCATATTAAAAAAAAAAAACAAACACATAACACCTAGCAAAATCAGATGTTTTTTCAAGTCTGTATTTTATCTATATTCCCTGGGAAGAAAAAAAAATTAAAAAAATTACTTCTGAGTTAATAGCAGGAAGATATGACTGTATCATGCCAAAAAACTGTAAGTTTGACCATTTTGAATGGTCAAATATTTTAAAACCTTATTTTTGTATGGGAAGGGTGTATTGAAGAGAGTACAAAAGTCCCGAGGCATTTCAAGATTCATTGATTTGATGTAGTATGGTTTATAGAATGAATATGTTTCAGAATGTTATATTTATCTAGGAAGAGAAGGAAAATTATTTTTGAAGATGTTGAAAAGAAGTAAACTTTTAGGTATTTTAGTGAGTGAAATTAAACTTGTCGTGGAACTTCGGATGTTTGGCTAGTCCTAAGTAAAACACATAATTAAAATCTGGTAATTTTTATGAGGTTTATTTAGACTTTGTTTTTTCCTGAGCCAGCAGGATTTATTTTGTTAATTTTCTAAAACAAAGGTTTATTTAATCCATTCACATGACAAATAAAATCTTACAAATTACTAAATTGAGAAGCTAATGGACAGAAATAAAAGTTTAAAATCAGTTCCTTAACAGAGAAATTTCACCTTGGGGGAAAAAAAGGAAAAAAACTAAAGTAAGCTAATATAGTATATCTTGAATGATTAAAAGATAATTAGAGTAAATACTAAGATAAAATTAGAACATCTTGTCTCTGTCCTGTATGAGTATATCTTTTTGAATCTCTCTCCATAAGAGGAGTATTATATGTAGTCAGTCATACACTATCAATATGCAGAAAGCATACACACTCTCTGCAGCTAAGCCACAATGCTTCTACTTTGCAAATTGTTTTGGTTGTGGAAAATACCTATGAAGTTAATTTAAACAAAAGTTATTGACACCTTTTAGTGTTAATAGATTTGATGATACATAGATATTTTACACATGCAATCATTTTTTTAGATCTAACCCACATCCTATTAAAATCAATGGGACATTTTATTATTTTAGCAGATTAAAATGGAAGACAAAGTTGTAAGCAGAGAGGAGTATGGAGAAACACATCCTCTGCAGTTGTTAAGGAAAATCCACCAAAAGAATCCCAGTATTTGAATAACACACTTACTAGAATTTTAGACCTTGATTTTATCAAAGAATCTGATAAATTTGCTCTGCCCTCCCTGAGACAGAAACAGGAACAGCCACCAGAAAAAAAACCAACATCAAGCAGGTCCTGCACCCTTCCCCCACTAGGCTGAAGGCTGTAGCATAAAGGAAAGGAGCAAATGGAGGCAAGCCCATGCTCGGGGCAGCAGGCGAACCCCTTCCTTGCCCACCTCAAATCCCAAGGTGCCTCTGTAAAACAAATGTTAGGCACTGAATGTGGAAGGCCAGTCCATGGATGATGTGGACAATGCTCCAGCTACACCAGAGGTGTTGCCAAGGTCAGAAAAGTCTACCCCCTCCATCACGACCATGCCCACGAGGAAGAAAAGGCAGGTTATAGTTGTAGGTAACTCCTTTCCAAGGGGAACAGCAGGTCCAATATGCCAGACAGCCCCTCCTCCCTGGTGCCCAGCTTAAGGACAACACTAGGGAACTTCCTAACATGGTGCTGCCCTTGGACTGTTACCCACTACTGCTCTTCCATGTGGGTGGTGATGAAGCTGCAACACATAGTCCAAGAGTGATCAAAACATATTTCAACACCTTGGAATGGTTGGTTAGGGAATCTGGACCATAGGTTATTTTTTCCTCCCTCCTTCCAGTTGCGAGCATTGACGTAGGAGGAAATAGGTGGGTCCAGTCTATTAAATCATGGCTCCATGACTGGTTCTACCACCACAATTTTGGGTTTTTAGATAATGGGACGACCTACATGGCACCTGGCTAGCTGGCATCAGATGGGATTAACTTTTCTTAAGAGAGGGAGGCATTGCCCTCTACATCAAGAAACAGAGTGCAAAGAGCTGTGTTTGAGCAATAGACACGAGCAGGATGGAAGCTTATGGGTAAGAGTCAGGGATTGAGGTAAAAAAGGAAACCTCATGGTTGGTGTGTACTACACGCCGCCAGATCAAGGGGAGTCTACTGATGAAGCCTTCTCACTCCAGCTACAAGAGGCATCGCGCTCACAAACTCTCATCCTGCTGGGGGACTTCAGCCACCCCAACGGCTGCTGGAAAAGTAGCACGGCAAACTGTAGGCAGCTCAGGAGACTCCTGGAGTGCATGGAGGATAACTTCCTAGGCCAGGTAATAGGCAGCCCTACCAGAGGACATGCCGTACTGGACTGGGTGGTCACCTATGCAAGCAAGCTAAGTGGAGACATCAAGAATGGAGGCAGGCTGGGCTGCAGTGGTCATGCACTGGTGGAGGTCACAGTACTGAGGGATATGGGACAAGCATAGAATAAAGTCAGGACCCTGAAGTTTCAGAAAGCAAACTTCCAGCTCTTCAGGGAATTAGTCAATAGGACCCCGTGGGAAACTGCCCTCAGGGACAAGGGAGCAGAACTGAGATAGCAGATCTTTAAGGATGCTTTCCATAGAGCTCAAGATCTCTCGATCCCCAGTTGTAAGAAATCAGGAAAGGAAGGCAAGAGGCCAGCATGGCTGAGACAAGATGTGCTGGGCAGACTACAGGGTAAGAAGGAAATGCACAGGCAGTGGAAGCAGGGATGGGTATCCTGGGAGGAGTAGAGGGATGCTGCCTGGTTGTGTAGGGATGAGGTCAGGAAGGCCAAGGACAAGGGCTTCTATAGGTATGTCAGGCAGAAAAGGAAGATAAAAGAAAGCACACCCTGCTTGATGAGCTTGTCTGGCAGACTGGTAACAACGGATGAAGAGATGGCTGAGGTACTCAATAACTTCTTTCCCTCAGTCTTCACTGGTGGTCTCTCTTCCCACACTTCTTGAGGGGATGGCCTCCAAGATGGGGACTGGAAGAGCAAAGTCCCTCCAACTGGTTGGTACTGGAAGTTGTGAATAGCATTAGTAGCCTAGCAACTTTGCCCATTTGCTACCTATGAAACAAAGGTGCTTGTCTTTTGAATTCCACTCTAGGAAGCAGGTGACTGATTTTGAATTTTTACAAGTCCTTTTTTTTTTTATGTAGCACATTTATTTATAACTAGTAATGGTTTTTATCCATGTCTTTTTTTATCTGAATTCAAAGATTAAATTAATGCAGATAGATAAATGAATGTTTAGGGTTTATTTCCACTTACATTAAATTGCTTCATGTGTTACTCATGTAAAGATAAGTAAAATGCCATGAATTTTACTCACAGTGAATTCAGATGTAACATGGACATGAAGGCCAATGAAGAAAAAAACAAGGTGGAGTGTGTTAGCAATAGGCAAAAAAAATTACAAGCTGATTCTGGAGCAAGAAGTTAGAAACCATCATTATCATCATATTCCTCCCAGAAAAAGACTTGGGATGCTGAACACTCACTTTAGAGTCAGCCCCCTCTCCTCTTTCCCCCACATTGAAACCACTGTTCTTAAGACCTTCTATGAAGTGAAAGTGTGGACTAGAAGTATTTTTAAGTGAACTAGGGTTTTTACCACACATATATAAATTATTTGAACTGTAGATGTTAACATCATTGTAACTGGAGTGGGATCCAAACGTTTTGGAATTAGCTACAGAAGGATGTTTAGAAATCTGTAAAGTTTTTATTAATATTTTGTTGGTTTCTAGTATTGTCATTTACTTGCCTTTTTGCTGATATTGAACTTGAATGTATAGTTCACTGATGATGAATTGCGTTAATAAATCCACAAATTACTAACCCAAATTTGTTTTAAACCATGTTATTTGATGTATATAAAGATTCTTGGAAATCCCAAAGGTATTTCTTTGTTTTGCTGTAACTGGATTTTAGTTTCTCGATGGATCAAATAACTGTTTAATTCAAGCACTCCTTTGACCTTTTATTACCTTACATCAGTAGATCATTCTGTGTCTCAGATTAACACCTTTCCCACAGATGAGGAAATACAGATGTCTGGTGATCCACTGATCTGGTCTAATAATGATAGTGATAATTTGATGGTAAATTCTTTTACCTTTCTCCAGAACTGTTAGCACTTTCTCAGTCTCTTGTAGTCTGGAGTATAAGTGACCTGCCTTCCTTGGCTACTGATTTATACAGCTCTGCCCAAGATACAGCTGTGGAAGGCAATTCTTTTAATGGGGCCTGTATCTTCCTACTTAATTTCTAACCACCACCACAAGAACAACAAAAAAGAAGTTTTAAACAAAGTTCTATTTAGATATTGATGATATATGTGAAGAAAGAACTCTAAGGGACTTCTATTTAGTTTTTCTATGTGATGAATAATGAGATGTATGCCATATGCATAGTATTTTAAGGCAAAACTGTCAGAAAAAATAGGGTGGTTAGAGAATATTTACAGTAAAGCATAAGTATTATAACAACACTTAGCTGTGAACTTAACTGTAAAGTTACTTTCACAGCCTGAGGATTCGGTTTAGAACTCAATGTTTTGTTTACTGCATGAGCTAACTAATCAACAAAAACAATTTTGCTGTGCACACTACAGCATATCTCTGTTTCTCCTTGCTGAGAAAGAATTTGTCTTTGTGGGAGCATCACACATCATAAACAGTGTGATAGCTGCAGTTGATAGCGTAGCCTAGTAGGTTTCCCCAAATTCAAAACATTTGTAAATGTTTTTGTGCTGCAGTTAATGAACCACAGCAAGGTATTGTTAGAAGCAGACCAGTTGGCCATTGGGTATGTTTTTAACATTGTTAAATGTGTAAAGACAAAAATTACATTTTTCACTAAACTGCAATAAGCAATGCTTTATGGTGGGTTGAAGCTATGAAGTCTCTTATACAGACTACAGTCAGGAAATTTGTGAGCTTTGCATTCTTTTTGGATAAATTTTAATTAATATCAGGAACTCCCTCCCACCCCCACTCCACAAAGATATGGGAGAATACTGTTAGGGCTATAGAATTAGGCAAGTAAATAAGCCACTGACTGTAACCTGGCCCAATGTTAAGCTAACAGAATCACAGAATCATTAAGGTTGGAAAAGACCTTCAAGATTATCAAGCCCAACCATTAACGCAACACCACCATGCCCATTAAACCATGTCCCAAAGCACCACATGCACAAATTTTTTGAATACTTCCAGTGATGGT
>NW_010509697.1:0-3466 GCF_000687285.1 Phaethon lepturus
CCGGGTCCTGCACTGGGGTCACAACAACCCCACACAACGCTACAGGCTTGGGGAGGAGTGGCTGGAGAGTTGCCCGGCGGGAAGGGACCTGGGGGTGCTGGTTGAGAGCCGGCAGTGTGCCCAGGTGGCCAAGAAGGCCAACAGCGTCCTGGCCTGTATCAGCAATAGTGTGGCCAGCAGGAGTAAGGAAGTGATCGTGCTCCTGTACTCCTGTGGTGAGGGATCTTGAAGGTTCTTTGCAACCTTAGTGATTTGTGAAGAAGTACTGCTTATTTTTTATTAAATTTCCCTAATGTAGAATGCTCAGCTCTAGACAGCAATATGCTGGGTTCGTAGTTGACCTAAGTACAATTTCCTATGTACTTAAAAATTCAAGTGCACTCTTAAGCTTAACAAGTGAGATTTTGAATCTTGAGCCACCCATGATGATGAGTAAAATATTACTTAGAATATTCACTTAATGATTTCGTACAACCTGGATCACTCAATGTGTGCACTCAGTTTATTGAAGTAAATACCTTATATCAGAGTTACAAAAGAATAATGAAGCCTACACCTTGAAAAAATGATAGCATTAAACTAAATCACCGATTTAAAAAAGTCTCTACCTGTCAGAGGGACTTTCACCTCACTCTAAACATAGATGCCAACCTTTTTCAGCATAGTACTGGTATATAGCCTTCAAGACACAACTGAAGTTTTTAGGGCCATCTGTTTACCTATTTTATCATGTACGGAAAGGGCACAAAGCGTTCACTTGTGAAGCAGAAATATTTGGTGGAAGTAGAAAAACTCATAAATCCATCTCTCTGTTTTCTGTGCTTATGTTTTCATCCTTTTATCTCAGTTTTTTTTGGTTCCACATTGTTAATGTTGGAGAACATACCTCCTGCTTTACACAAGGTGCCATCATGTTACAGCAGTAGTGGATACATGTTATAGCAGTCGTGGATATGCAATTCTCAGTTTTTGGCAATCATAGATGGTATATAAATTAACTTAAATGGAAATGTATATCAAATAAGGACTTACTAAACAGTAGTCTACATATTTTAAAGATTTACCAGCGTCAACAGATAAAACCAGTGTAAACAGATTTCTTTCTCTGTCTACTTTGATTATAAGGGTTTTAAAAATACATTCATCTTCTAGCATCAGGTGACAGCTCTCTCTGGTTATATGATAACTACTTTTGCATTCATTTTCCAGTTTTCTGCTAAAGGTGTGCTTGTTGTCTTGTCACATTTAGTAATGGATAAAATGTGGACAGAATCAGTTAGGTTTTGCTACCTGTGGTTGGGTTCACCACTGTCGTCTTCTCAATTAGCTCCACTGAATTCGGAGAGATGACTGGAGACATGAGGTGCTGCTCAGTTTGAGAAGAACTTTGGCAGAATTTGTTCTTCTCTAAATGCTGCGGTTGAGATTTTAGATGGTTCGGTACTTTGTCAGCAGCAGCATTGGAGCAGTACTAGCTTATGTAGGCAGAATTGAGTTTGCTGTGGTAATGTTATACTGAGGAAGACAGAAGTTTTATGTTATTTATGTTGTTATTTTGGTTGTTGGGAGATGTAGATGTGTGTGTGATACAAAGACTCAAAGACAATTCTCTTACTGTTATTTTGGGTGTGTGTTTATTGTATTTACTGGCTCTGCTGTACGGAAGCATACAGCTAACACGTTAAGAGTTCATCTATCCATCTAAATTTGACTTACTGGTGTTAGAGCAAAAATTTTCTTCATGCTTTTGAAATGACGTGACAGTGTCCCCTGGTGGCGAGACGGATGGAGTTCTGCTAGATTTGCAGCTTTTCTCGCTTTTTTAATTTCTTTTTTAATTGGAGGGAATTGTGGTGTACCTGCAAAGGGCTGTACTTCTATTTCTAGCAGTGATTTGTAGAATAATGTTATGGTATCGGTATCTTCTAGATTTGCGTGGGTGCTATGTGTCTAGGACTCCTGTAATTATCGAGACATACAGTTGTTCTACCTAAAAACACGTAGCACTTCACATGCTGAGATGGAAGGAAGGATGTTTCCCTTCTTAAACAAACAATGTGTTTCTGTACTCTGCAGGAGGTGTAGTGTAATAAATGATTCCACAGCACATTCCTCATTAGCTTGCAGTGACAGTATGGCATGCAAATTCACAAAGTCACTGCAATAAAACTAGATAAAACTGAGACAGCCCCAGCAGTAGGTCTTCCAGGCACCCACATCGTACCGTTCCTGATATGTGTCGCAGCCACTGGGCCGTGTATTCTCTCTCCCTTATTTCCTTTCAGTAGTCTTACAAATCAGATTTCTTGTGTTGCACACTGGAGTATCTTCAGTGTCATTAGTAGAAAGTGCCCTTATCTGCAGTTGCCTAATGACTGATATGTAGGGCAGGAACAGTTTGTTAAAGACATTTCAAGTAACATTTTCTTGTATATATGTATTAGACACCTGTGGCACGTGCACAGATGAAGTTTCAGAAGAATGCTGGAACTTGCTGTAGTACACCGTAAATTTCACTGTAACTTTGTTTCTCAAAATGTTTTCACTGTTTGTTCCTTAAAAACAAAACAAAACAAAACAAAAAAGCTTTACGCTTGGCTAGAGTGAATTTTTCATTAACTAAGAGACCTGTGGCACAGCATTTCACAGGGAGGTGTTTCAGTCGATGACCACATCAAATGTGCGTATGCAGCAGAAGCTGGCAATCTTATTTATTAAGGTGCATGAATCCCACTAAACAGAAGTGTGACTCTTGTCCTATGAACAGGTGACTGCATTTATGTTTCTGTTTGTTTGTAAATTATTGAAATTGAAGACAGGAAGTATTGGGAAATCATTACTTAATAGAGCATTAAAGGATCAAAGTATAAACTTCTGGTGCTAAAAGCTAGGGATCTATTAAATGGGAGTGGAGACACACTGTTGTTTTTCTCTGTGTGTGCTAGAGAGAGCCGCAAGCCAGAGTCTTATCTCCAAATGCCCTTGACCTGTAGGGCTCAGCATTAGGTCTCAAAATCTAATGCACTCTCCATTTTAATGTAAGTATGGCTTCATCTCTCAAGATTAAGGTATATAAACTGATTCACTGCGTCTATGTATAAATGAATGCTTCAAGAAAGGAGTGCTATTTTGAATATTGATGGCAGAATTCAGTTAATCCAGATACCAAGAAAGACAGAAAGTAGGTTTTAAAGCACGTAACAAAAACAACATGCAGATTTTCAATGCAACAGTGATTTTTTTTTTTTATTTGGCAAGTGTTTTTCATTGAAACTCTTAGGGTCAAGGTTTGGGTGTTTCCTGTTTTCAATGATACCGTTTTTTCGTAAACTAATATTATGAGGGAAAGAATATTGGGTTTGCGGTGCAAGGTTTTGGTAGCAGGGGCCTGCAGGGGTGGCTTCTGTGAGAAGCTGCTCGAAGCTTCCCCTGTGTCTGACAGAGCCAAGTGCCAGCCGGCTCCAAG
>NW_010509697.1:3497-7737 GCF_000687285.1 Phaethon lepturus
GCCCAGGGCCCCCGCCGCCCCAAAGCCGCCCCCGCCGCTGGCCAAGGCCGAGCCCATCAGCGATGGTGGTAGCACCTCTGGGATAGCGGAGTTTAAGAAGGAGGGGAAAAAGAAAACCGGCACAACAGCAATTGCAGCCGGAGGGAGGAATGACAATATGTGAAACAACTCTGCAGACACCCAGGTCAGTGAGGGAGGGAGGGAGGAGGTACTCCAGCACCGGAGCAGAGGTTCCCCGGCAGCCCCAGGGGAAGCCCACGGGGAGGCCGGCTGTGCCCCTGCAGCCCATGGAGCTCCACAGGGGAGCAGATCTGCACCCGCACCCGGGGAGGGCCCCACACCAGAGCAGGGGGATGCCTGAAGGAGGCCGTGACCCCGTGGGCAGCCCACACTCAAGCAGGCTCCTGGCAGGGCCTGTGGCCCCGTGGAGAGAGGAGCCCCGGCTGGAGCAGGGTTGCCTGGGGGGCGCCGGGCAGGAGCAGCCTGTTCCTGAAGGACAGCACCCGTGGGGGACCCAGGATGGAGCAGTTCATGAAGAACTGCAGCCCATGGGAAGGACTCACGTTGGAGAAGTCCGTGTAGGGCTGTCTCCCATGGGAGGGACCCCAGGCTGGAGCAGGGCAGTGTGAGGAGTCCTCCCCTGAGGAGGAAGGAGCGGCAGAGACAGCGTGTGATGAACTGACCACAACCCCCATTCGCCGTCCCCCTGCGCTGCTCGGGGGGAGGAGGGAGAGAAATCAGGAGCGAAGTTGAGCCGGGGAAGAAGGTGTTGTAAAGTTTGTTTTGTATTTCTCATTATCCTGCTCTGATTTGATTGGCAATAAATTAAATTTTTCCCAAGTCAAGTATGTGTTGCCCATGACAGGAACTGGTGAATGATCTCTCCCTGTCCTTATCTTGACCCACGAGCCTTTCATTATATTTTTCTCTCCTCTGTCCCATTGAGAAGGGGAGTGTTTGGGCAGCTTTGGTGGGCACCTGGCATCTAGCTAGGGTCAACCCTACACAGAAAGCAACAAATACTCCGTTTGAGTTTTCTGCAAATAGAAGCAGTTCCTGATTAAATGTGTAACTGGTATTGAGGTCTAACTCCACTTAAATCAATGTAAAACCAATAAATCAGGATTGACTTTATGTTAGTTTTTGCTATAGTGTCTAGTCCTGTTCTTCACTTACTACAGCACTGGGCTTCAGTACTGTTTTTTCTTCGTGAGATATAGATAGAGAGAGAGAGATATGGAGAATTTGTGATAAATGTTGAGGCTGCAGTATCTAGGCACAGTATTGGGAAAGCCAGATTTTCAGACTTGATTGGCTTTGTCTGGACTGACTCTTGCGGGTACAGAAGTCAGCTGCCATTCTGTGTGCATATAGGAAATGTTTTTTCCTCTAGCGAAGATGCGGAATATGGGTATAACCTGGCGTTTCCAGATGTGAGCATTTGTCTAGGTAGTGGTCTTTGCATGCATGGATAATGGAATTACTGAAACTAAAGAATACTAAGCTTTTATTAAAATTCTACTGAAAATTTTTCCTTCCGTAATTAACATTGTGGGCAAAATCCCAAATGGCACAGTAGTTGTTGTTGGATTGTTTATAAAAAGCCAAGAAAGGAAGGTAGTTCACCAGCAGTGACATTCACTGTGAAATTTACTGAAATGCAAAATGAACTTTAGGAAAAAAGTTTGCGTGTCCAGAGAAGGGCAACGAAGCTGGTGAGGGGGCTGGAGCACAAGTCTGATGAGGAGCGGCTGAGGGAACTGGGGTTGTTTAGTCTGGAGAAGAGGAGGCTGAGGGGAGACCTTATCGCTCTCTACAATACCTGAAAGGGGGTTGTGGTGAGGTGGGTGTTGGCCTCTCCTCCCAAGTAACCAGTGATAGGACAAGAGGAAATGGCCTCAAGTTGCACCAGGGGAGGTTTAGATTGGATATTAGGAAAAATTTCTTCACTGAGAGGGTGGTCAGGCATTGGAACAGGCTGCCCAGGGAGGTGGTGGAGTCGCCATCTCTGGAAGTGTTCAAGAAACGTGTGGATGTGGCGCTTCAGGACATGGTTTAGGGGACATGGTGGTGCTGGATTAATGGTTGGACTTGATGATCTTGAAGGTCCTTTCCAACTTAGTGATTCTGTGGAAAAAAAAAAAATAGTGGCAGGCAACTTTAGAGGAGAGATGTATGCTGAGTGTCTATGCCTGATGCTCTGTTTGGAACATCTTCCCCATTAGGTTAAATTTGATATTTGAAAATCAGGGAGGAAAAGACCCAAACCTCTCAGGGGCTGGAAATAATTTAAATCACGATCCACTAGATTTTTACTAGATCAAGACATTTTCTAGTGAGAATTAAATCTCGGGCTGAGAGTTATAACAGGTTTGAGAAGGCTGGTCGTCTGACATGAGCTACTTACTCATTAGCAGCATATGGGCCCCACCATGTCCCATCTGTTGACTGAGGAGTAAGGCACATTTTAATTCATTTCCACCTTACCTGTAACTGCTGAGGAATTTAAAATAAAATATGTTCTTCTCTGCTTTCACCTCTACTTTTTTTACTCTGTCTGCACTCCAGTGCAGCAGTGCTTGTTGTGTTATGATCCTCTGCTGCCTGCTATGGGAGCTCATCCTTTCTGGCAGTGCGAGAGCGAGAGCGAGAGAGTACACACACACACACACACACACTGAGTATATGTGAGTATATATTTGTAATGAACATATACTTAGTCTTTTCAATGACTGAATGCTGGGTTGTTTTTCAATTTAAAGTTGAAGCGATACTTGCTGCAACTGAGGAAACTGTTGTAGTTATTGTCTGGGAAATTTTTTGATTATGGCTGTTATAAACGACTGCATACGTCCTGTAAGGAAATTTTTAGAAATGGATACAGAAAGGGATTTCTCACAGAGAAATTATTTGGGGGCCTAACTGCCCTTTCTGCCTTAGAAAATGGTCCCCTTAATTTTCAGCTACACAGCTGAATTGTTGAGAAATGTTGTGTTTAGCTATTACACAGCTTCCTGGAGGAAGCGATAGCGTTTTTTCATCTGAGCAGTGTCTCACCAAACTCAATGGATGAGTGCGGTTGTAGTTTGGATATTTTAACAGCTTGATTTTTCTGTACAAAAATAGAAAATGTCTGATACGGAAATGTTGCTTACAAACACAGCTAGTCTGATTTATGAGTTTTCTGAACATCTATTTACTTGGGTAATTGGCATGTTTTCTTAGCTGTAGTGACACAAAATCTTTTAATCTTCTAATAAACAAAACAAACCATACACACTGTTGGCTTGATGTATATGTTTTCTAATTTCTTATACATAACTAACACTTTTCCAGCAGTTAGAGAACTGCCAGAGGTCAAATCTGGATCCAGGTTCTGCATTTGGCCATTTAAAGTACAGGGAGACAAATGAAAATGGTGGAACAGGATCTCAGGTATCAGGGAACTGAGAATCTACATGGGATTTTGTTTGCTTCTGAGTCTCGTCCCTAAAACATCACGTGAATCTTCCTCCATTCCCTCCTTGCTTTTTGTTGTTAGCCCATCCTTTAATTTGGGAATAAACGCGAAGTGAACAGTTTAGGAAAAACTCTTTATTTCTCAACACTAATTCACTACCTTTCTCCTCTTGCATCTCATCATCTGGTTCTCACAAATTCCATGATCCTATGTAGTTTCTGTTGGATTTCTAATAATACCTTGTTTGTAAGTGTATGAAAGTAAGACAGCTTGGAGAAAAGACGGCAGGTTGTTTTCTGCACTGCATAAGGCATCGGTCATGCATAAACATGGCAGCGTTGCAGCCTGAACGCTAAGAGCCTCACGGTCTCACTGGGCCACTTTCAGGATGAGAACTTGAGGAGGGATTCAGCAGAGATGCTGGTATGAAATACTGGTGGCCTGCTTCACCGGTGGCTGATCAGGAGTCCGTGTGTCTCAGAAGTCCTCTTCAAGTTTTACCTAGGTGCAGTATCACCTACCAGCTGTCAGAGCTCTGGCAGCTGTTGGAGGTCGGTGCAGCTGTAGCAGGATCCTTTTGCTCCTGTTCTGCCTTGCATGCCACCTGCTTGTACCCTTGCCAGCTGAATAAACCAACTTTCCACCTGCTCTGTGCTATCAGTGTCATGCAAAACAAGCGGATCGGTTACAGAAGCTTGCTCTGTCTATGGTAGTAATTATAATTTATTTCAGCTCGCTCACACGGTGTATGAAGGCATTCTAATACCATAATTGTAGGGA
>NW_010509697.1:7768-17057 GCF_000687285.1 Phaethon lepturus
GATTGACTGAAATTAAAGGAATTGTTAATCAGAGTAAACAAACTTCCTAAATTCCAGAATAAAGGTAACACAGTTTAGATAACAGATTATGGATACATAATAATCAGGTAATTCTCTCCCCATCATGTATTGTTTGATTTACGGGAAATTGGTCCAAGAAAATAAGTTTCAAATAGATAATTTGTCTCAGTTTTCATTGCAAAGCTGTAAATCCTGGAGAAACGAGCAGAATAACCCAGAGCAATGTTGTAACTGCCTGCATGACACCCTCACCCATACAGCAAGATTGTGAGAGAGAAACATAAAGAGTAATATTAGTAACAGCAGGGAGGGAAAGCTTTTAAAGTATACTGGGTCTCAGCATTAATAATGTGAGAATTTCTGCATTTTATGTGTATAACTTCATAAACAGCACAATAACATCCATTTATTACTGTGAAATGGTTCAAAACACAACTTACAGATACTAAGATGAAAATTGCTTTGGTGAATAAGACCATATTATTGCTTTCAGATATCTTCTAAAATCAAAACCTCAAAAGTTAATCATTAGTGCTGTTACTTGAATAATTGACTTTTGACATACAGATATTTTAGAAGATTAGTTGTGATGTTCAGCCAACAGAAATATTCTGTGCCAAAAATAGCATGCAGTTAAAATGGAAAATAATTAAACAATCGATATGTGATCCAGAAATGTCTCATGTTTTATTGTTAATCTTGCAAATGGTTCATATGAGTGCTTCCTCTCGTCGTATTGCTTGTTACTTGGGAAAAGAGACCTATGATTTCTTTGTGAACAAGGAAAACCGCTTCTGTGTTCTTTTAGGTTGTGTGTGTGTATGTATTTTGACAGTATTGTGGGTTTTGTCCAAATCAGTGGATGAAGTGACCGGATTAACTTCACTTAGCTGCAGCATCATATTAGTTTCCATTACGGTGACACCACCAAGCTAGGTGCCTTCTCCCTGCTTGCTTTCTGCAGCTGCAGTAAGTCGGGTTAGGTGCTTGATATTTGGTGGTAGGTTGAGCCATAGTAATAGTCTGTCTCTGGTTGGTTTGCTTTGGGGTTATTGCAGGTTCAGAGCTGGAAGCACACCTAAATTTTCCTCTGCACTTCTTTGCCTGTATGCTGTTCTCAGTGTTCTTCCAGTGGGCTTTGGAGTCTTTCACTTATTTAACATTTCTGAAAGAAACACCTCTGTGGATCATTTTCTCATTATCAGCAAAAGCCTTGTAGAGTTTCAGTACTACAAGTATGTTTTGTGTGGCTTTTTAGTATTAGTCTCCCCTGTTTTGGCCAATGTTACTACACTGCTGCTGCCTTTCAAAGAAATGTAGCGTTGCTTTTTCATAGAAGATGTACCATTAAATTGCAGATGTCATGGGTGAAAGCACTGTAACTGCAGGAAAAGAGATTTGACATGCAAATATGTTAGGATCTAATTCCGTTCTTGCTGAAGTCAATGGGAGTTGTAAAACTGACTTCAAATGGCAACGGGAGCAAACTCAGAGTGCTGAAGTTAAAAATGTAAAGACCTTGCCATTTAACCAGAAATGCATATTAGTCTTCTGAAGACGTTAGATTTACAAAGTAGCATTGCTTAAAGGTTACTAGTTTCAATTATTTGTTTAATGACATTCAATACAGTATTGCGGAGGAGTCACCTTCTACTGTTTTAAAGGCATCGGAGATCTGGTCCTGACAAGCAGCGAGCACTCTCCGCTGCCCTGGTGTTACAGGGACCCATGGTGGTTCCAGCGGGGTTCCCAATCCTGCATTTGGCTGCTTGGGACCTTTAATCATTTCCTGGAGGAACAAAACGTAACGATGGTTCACTGGTTTACATTGGAATCTCCAGTCGTGTGTCACACCTGCTTCCTGGTGATACTTCTGGCTTATGGCTGTGTAAAGCAAAGTGGTAAGATCTTTTTTACAGCTGACCTTTTTCCTTAACTGATTATTTTCAAGCAGAGGCTTAGATCACTACACAGTGTGTGTTCCTTATGCAGGTGTGTTTAAGTTATGTTTATGTGTAAATACAAATGGGTTCCTTTTGTGTATTGTAGCTTGTTTGGTACTTGCTTTTTAAATGCATTAGTTCTACTTAAACATGTAAAAGTATGAAGCTGTGCTGTTGCGTCCTGGTGTGTGTCAACGCAGACATTGTTTGGGAAAAGGATGTTATCAAAGCTCAAGAAGCAGTAACAATAAAAAAAAAAGTTGAGCTTTTAATTGAAAGGTGTTGGTTTTTAGGAGGGTCTGTGCTAGCACAGTGTTTGTATCGTAGATATTACTTTGTGAGGGTGCAAAATACTTTCACTTACAGAGGGTATTGGAATCAAGTGAAAGCAGGATTTGGGGACAAAGCCTCATACATCACGTAAGGCCTTGCACATGCAAAGTAAAGACATTGATTTTTTTTTTTTTTTAAAGCTGCTGAGCTTTTACTGGAGCCTTTTATTCCTGAAAACCTCACCTGGACAAACTTCCAAAGGCAGTTTTAAACCTGCAGTGTATTTACTACCAGAGACAGATAGGGTTTTCTTTGCCAAGTAAAGCAGTGCTTCTTAAAGCACTGATAAAATGTACAGACCTCCTTTGAAAGAGCAGAGATACACACTCTGAGACCTAAGATATACGCTCTTCCTCTGCTTTCAATCGCCTTTTCTCCTTAACAGTCCTTTCATTAAATTCTCCTCAACAGCCCGATATATCCTCTGCATTCATGGCAAGATACAGCAGTCTTAGAGGAGACCCAGTTTGATTTGTTTCACTTGTGCACACGGTATTAAAGCTGGGGCTGTTACTGCAATGTGCCGGGCACTTCTGAAACACGATACTGCTAGGGATGTCTGCCACTGTTAGGTAATATATTTCACTTCAAATTATATATGTAAGAACCTTTGCGTCTTTAAGTTTCTCTAAATTTTCTTAGGTCTTTTTCATTAAGTGAGCAATTTTTTATTTTAAATATGTTCTTTCTTTTAGTGTATTTTTTGTTTTCACTCCCTGAAGAAGCAAGTGTTTGGGGTGGGGGGGGCAGTCTTCCAAAAGTAATAAAGGTTTAGTTACAAGTTAAAAAATTAGGTTTTGTTGAATTACGGAAATTTTTTTGTGCCAACATAATCAGATTGGTTGACTTGGAGTTGACCTTTGTGGAGGTAGGATCCAAAGGCTGTCAAATGAATAGGTGTTGTGAATTTTCGCCTTCCGCATTTCGGCATGACTGTCAAATGTTTCTGTTTGCCTTTACATACCATAGCACTTGCATTTTCATGAAAATACGAGCGTGTTCCAGTTCTTCCTGGAGGTGAATCATGGTCAGATAGCAAAAGCCCTGCTGAAGAACCTTGATTTGCAGTGGCACCGTGTGAAAGTGCCTGCTGCAGCAGAGCCGGTCCGTGGAGGAGGTGCTGAGTGATGATGTTCCCTTCTGCAGTTAGGAGCGGCGCATCCATTTTAACCTATAGAAAATAGGGACTGTAACTGTATTGAGTATTAATGAATGGGGTTCCCTCTGCTCCAGCTGAAAGCCTGTTAAATTCCCTCCCAGTTTTGTCAGAGGAGTGTGTGATGGGTTGGCACACAGTATGGAAAATTAATGACCCTCTCTGTACATACTAACTTGTAAGATCCTGGTTAAAAAAGGGTTTTGGTAAATTACAGTTTCCTGAGGGGAGAAATAAGTAAGATTTGTGTCACAAAATTAAACTCATTATGCACATTTGAAATTATCCCCAAGTGTGCTTGGAATTTCTATTTCAAAATGGTATGCTTGCTAAAACGGATAAAATTTTCAGAACCATAAAGCAGCCGCTAAATGCTAAAATGCACTTTTGAAAGAATATAGGCTAAAGAAACTTTTGATGGGGTCTCAAAGAGGCAGCATTTTTGAATGTCATGGATGATCAAGAACATGATAACAGAATTTTTCATTTTGAGATTATGAGAACTCCTCAGTTTGTTTTTTTTTTTTTAATACCTAAGTGAAAAGAGATTTGACTGAGCCCTGAAATGTGTCACGTACAATTCAGCAGTATTTTTATACTTGTCTTTTTATATTGCTTCTCTCCTTTGTTCTTTATATTAAAGAGGGATGCAGATCTGCAACATTACCCCACTGCGAGGGAACCAACCTCTGTTTGCTCTTTCTAGCCCCATGAAGTGTCCATGATTTCATGGCTGTTTGGCTGCTCATAAGTGAGTGTGTACAATACAAATAATTAAATTCTTCCTAACAAGAGTCACTCACAAAAGCTCATTCTAGTCTTCCAGCATTTAGTTGTTGCTGTCAATAACCAATGCTTTTTAGGAGAACGGAGGAAAATACACTTGTTTACAGCAAAGCAACAGGAAGTTTTTTTTAATAATACGAGCAGGAACTTGGGGCTGATAGTTATCACCCTCAGGCAGAAACAGGCCCTGTGCAGACCCTGGAGATGGGCTGTGCCCCGTATGAAGGAAAACGTGTGAGCTCCACCTCCCTTCCTGGGCAAGGACCGCCGCACCTCCCGTGCAATATAGTAATGCTGAGAGGAAACATCCCAAGGAATCTCTTTGGTAAGTTTCTGACTGGCTTACTGCTCTGGGAAGAGGATGATGCACTATTTTTTTTCTGAACTGAAAAGGAGCTTGTCCTGAGCAGGATGTTTTTTGCCTTGTACGTATCCAACTTGAAGTGACACTTTCAAATCTTCTATGAAAACATAGTCGACAGGAGGATTTTAAGCTGTCACAGGGTACATGGCTTGAATTCTCACACCCTACTTGTTCTCATAGCCTCTGCAGAATCCTCCACAGTACTCGATTTTCTACCAAGCTGCTTCTATTACACAAGTAAACTATGGTTCCCTGATATCCCCTGGGTATATCACCATCAGGGTCATCAACTCTTAGTGTTTCTAGAATAATGTTGGCTAAGATGAACCGTGGCAAAACACCTGGCATGGATGTAGTTTTGATCATCGTGGTACTTAGAATGTTTCGTGCAGCTCCAAGATTTCAAGTGCTCTCTTCCCTTTCCTGTAACTGAAGCCAATAAGTGCAAATATTAGGTGGGGTTTTTCTTTTTTTAGTCATTTTACTGTGGTAACAACCTGTTGTTCTCGGTCTGGTTTTCCTTCTTTTTCCCCCTTTTTTCTTTTTTTTTGCTTGTGTGTTTGTGCGTTTTGGTTTATTTTTTTTTCCCTCCCAGCATAACTTTTTAGTGAATGTGGCTGCTGCATCAGAACTGTGTGCCTATAGCTGAGAGTCATAGACATTAACAGTGAATGTATTCTCATTTGCATGAACAACTTTGACAAACATAGTTGAATTGTGAGGGGATACCAAAATGCAAAGGGAATACACAAATGCTCACAAGTAAGGATGTTTACAGAAATCCAGTTTACTAATGAGCTCTAAAGCCCACATCATTTTGTTATTTAAAGCACAGAAGGTAGTTCATACTAACTGGGGCAGATCTGAAAAACATTGTAGCCTGCTCACCATTGTGGAGCTGTACATTTAGCAATGTATCACAACATGTTGCTCTCATAAGACATCAGCCTAATTACTTTTCCAAAAGAGCAGTCAAGGATGCTTGAAGCCTCTTCTGGTTTGACATCCATGATGACTTTTGAAAGACAGAATTGCAGATAATGTCAAGAAAAAAATGCATATATTAATTTTAATCTTCATATTTTGCCATGTGGGGTACATTCTTCCCCAGCGTCTCGTCACTGTCATTTCATAAACTTAAGAGTCTGATGTCTCGCTTGGCGTTGTAACCATGGCTGTGGAGCAAGGCAGGGAGGAGCTGAAGGGTGAGCTGGTCTTCCTTCAGCGCTGACCCCCATTAATACAGGCAACATTACAGCCTGTAGCGTTGTTTCTTCCTACTCTCACCTTGTTGACCACAGTGCTTTTTAGTGTCCTTGAGGATTTCTATTTTTCTTGTCCTGCTGTGTTTTTTTAGGCGCTGTTATTATAAAAGAAAAATTATTATTGTAAAAAATTACCCTTTTTAACACAAAAACCTAACATAAGGTATGTTTCCATACATCAAGAAGTCGCTAATTGACTAGCAGAATAAAATATGGCCTGAAGAAAATACAAGTAGGAGTCTTGACAGTGATGTAAATTGTAAGTAAATTAATGTATATTCATCAAGACACTGTGCTAATAAAGTAGAATTCAAGCACCCTTATCAATGCTTAAGCAAAATTAACTTTATACTTTCTGCATGTATGTAATAGTTTGTTCCCACAGCTTGGATGTGGTCCATGTGGTTTTGAAGTATTCTGCTTTGTTTTTAATTGGGTCTGTGTTTTTGTTTGCTTGTCTGTTTGTTTTGACACGCTGCCTCAGCATCCTGTGATTAATTTGGCAGTGAGTTGAGTTCCATTTTCTGAATTTGTGTCCGGCAGAAGTGATGGCTGTGAAGTTTGTGATCACACTCTCCTTGGGGACAGGAGTAGCACACACGTGAGGCCAGCTTAATCTTGTTACTTAGGGCTGGGAGGAAGGGCAACATACCCTGATAGCCCAGCTTCCATTCCTGATGCTGGGCCCTCCCTGTGGCACACAAACGTGCACCTTTGTGTGCTGGGGAGTGAGTGGACAGGCTGGGGGAGCAACTAGAGAAAAACATCATCTTCCCAGGCGGCAAACACTACTAGTAAACATCTCCCGTCCTTCCTCCTGTCCCCACAGTGCTGTATCTGAAATCAGTTGAGCCTCCAAAATTTGCATTTCTTCATATGCATCAAGTTGAGAGATACAGATGGGGCAATGACACAGTGCTTTGTAGGGCAACTGCTACACGGCACTGATGGTGGCTTGGCCTGGTGGCAGCAGGAGTCTGTTTCTTCCACAGTTGGGTCTGAGGATGTCATTGTTCTGGCCCCAGGGTGACCCAGTAATACGGAATCGGAGCTGCTGTAAGAGTTTGCCTTTTCCTACGTGTCTCAGCTGTGGTCTGGCAAAGCCCATGCGTGGCTATTGCTGTGGGATCGGAGCCTGACCGATCTTACAGGATAGTCTCAGTGCCAACTCTAGGCAATGTGCTGTCAAAAGCACAAGTTACACCGGTGAGGGAAAAACATAATTTCTCCTAACTTCTTCCAGCCTTGGTTCTTGGGATTGCAGGAAGTGCAGTAGGTTTTTTAGGCAGTAATATTGGTGTTCAAGAAGCTGCGGTCCCTTCAAAAGCCAAACGTGTATATATTTTGTGCACTTGACCTTTTAGCAATGGCAAGTACAGTAATGCTTTTTTATAAAATATATTTGTCTCAGCAGTCCTTGACCTGCGCTCAATAAATGAAAATGTACTAGCAGAGCTATATCCTCACAGGATCACAAGAGGGACATTGAAAGTGAAGGAGAAAATAAAGAAGAATGTACTAGTTCTTGTGCTGAGGAATAGCATGGCAGAAGCTACCTTCAGGCTTCTTTAGCAAAGACTCTGTGCTTGGTGGGTAGAGGGTACCGTCTACCTCTCTGTGACTGCGAGTGGGCAGTTGTGTTGGAGGCGGCACTGTCGGGGCTACGTGGTAATGCAGGCCTCATCACCATGGTATCTTTCATGTTCGGTGGTGGTTGTTATTTACAGTGACAGATCATTTATCATCGTTTGATAGGATTTGACTCAGGAAAATGCACCGGCAGGCTGTGAATTGGCACGTGGGGGCAAGGCGTTCTGCAGAGTCGCAGGCCTCTTGTCTGCTGGGGAGCGCTGCCTCTCTCTCCTTCGTCCGGTTGCTTAATACTCTGCCAGCCCAGGGTTTCTGTGTCTGGGGTCGTTATGCTTTGGTGTAAAGAAATAGAGATGTTGCTGAATATAACTCAAATACTTTGTTAAAAGTGTGCAGTATTTTAGGAATAGTCCTGCATTGGGAGGAAGCGAGAAAAATTACCTGGGTGTTTTAAACATCGGATGTTAACAGGTCAAAAGAGAAATATCTGCATTGTTTCTTTTGTTGTATACCTTCGTAAGGTTACGTTTTGCCTTTGCAGATGGGAGAAGCAATAATACTTCTTTCCCTTTTCTTCATGAAAAACCTCTTGTAGTAACACAGCCAACTTTAATGAGGGCTCATGAAAGTATGCCTTTTCTTCACAGTGTTTCCCTCCAGGAATCTTCTATCGATTATGCTGTAGATGAAAGAGGGAACTAAAGAGTTGCCTTGCAAGAGTATTGTACAACGTTAAGGAGACTTAAGGGATCCTGAATGCAGTTTTATGAATATCAGCAGGATGGTGCTTGGTCCTTCATATACTTGAAATCAATAAATGCGGTTCATAAATTTGGGAGCACCCACTCCGTGTTAAAATACAAAGTCAGCTGCGAATTTGAAATTCAGTGATTATTTCATCTTTGACAGCTATGTTGCCTAAAATTGGTTAAGTAGTTTAATAGTAACAAGGTTCTTCTAGAGTATAATTAGTTAAAAACTGACAATGTTTCATAAAATCGTGCTGTGTTTAGGCCCACAGTTGTTGCTGGAAAGAATAGTATGGTATTTCAGACAGAGATAAATCTTTTTTGTGCAGGACCACTGCGTTCAGATGAGTGCATAGTTTTTAAAAACAGATCTGGGAAAGAAATAGGAACATTTGGGAACCTGTGATGACAGGAACAGAAAACACTGTGATGTGTCTAGGAGGAGTTCTGCTGTGCAGGCTTGTGTCAGGACCTACAATACGATTTGCAATTTTTAATTTTTCTTTAAACTACCTGTACGTTTGTGTAATTCTTTCTCAGAGTTTTGGGGAATTCTGTTTTAAAGGATGTAGCCAATAAAAATGGCATTGAAGTACATTACTAGGAAGTTCCTTTAACAGCACTTGTGAAATGTTGGTATTTCTGTGGAGTTTTCTTTCTTTCCTTCTGCAAAATAGGTGCTCGTGGGTTAAAATGAAATGATTGCAAAAAGTATATTGGAAATTTTGGGTTTCTTGTCAGATATTGACTTGTTGCCATCATCCTTTTTTCTTGGTTCTCTTTGAAATGTGTGCATTTATTAGAACATTTGTATTTGGAAAGCTGAAATCTCTGTAACACATGCAGTTTTCACCTTGGAGGTTATCTGTGTTAAGCTTAGGAGACATTGAATGTGGGGTGATCGTCCTTTCTAGTAGTATTTTTTGTTTCACAACAAAGTGTTCATCTAGCCAAGAAAGAAGCTCAAGTGGGAAAAAACCTGTAGCTACATTGCAAGAAAAAGTAGCAAATACAAGGGGATGGGAAGGTTGTCAGACTCGCTTTATTACTGAGGGAGTAGTTCAGGATGTATTCTCTTTCCC
>NW_010509697.1:17139-35737 GCF_000687285.1 Phaethon lepturus
GTAGGGAAAATTTTGAGTAGACATCTGAAGGACATTTCAGCTTTGGCTGTTACCTTATTTGAATCACTCACTCCTAAAGGTTCTGTGGGGTTTTTTTTTTGTGTGTGTGGTTGGTTGTGTGGTGGTGGTGGTGGTGTTGTTAGACAGGACACAGAACGCTGTTTTCCAGTGTTCTTTCATATACAGCAAAATAGAAGTGATTGCTTTGAGTGAAAGCTATGACAACCAAATACCTGCCATCATGAAACCTGCCTCTAGCTGAAATGAAGCAAGAGGCTTTCTATATTTGCTTTAAACCCATATTCCCTCTTCCATTTCCTTTTTCTTTCCTGAGCAGAAGATTTTGCTTTATAGTCACAAGGACATCGTCAAATTGAAACTTTGGAGTGGCTTCGCTGACAAGGGGATGGGAGTTGTGCCTTTGAATCCTGTCAGGGAAAACAGGAGTCTGAACCCAGGTCTTCCAGTTTCTGGGTGAGAGCTCTGGTTCTTACTTTTACCCTGTAAGAAGTCTCAGGAGCAGCAATGTTTTAAGAGAAAATATCAAATACCAGTGCATTTTCTATAGAGCCTGATTGTAGTGCTACACGGTCAACTTTCTAAAGACAAGATTGATCATCTCAAGGAGACACACAAGGATCCCAATTTTTGCTTTTCCAGGGCTTACATGTGAATGCTGAGCTGTTTAGCTCGGTCATAACTGATGTGTCCCAAGGCATGGGAAGGGGTAGAGCTGTAGGCAGTTTGAAATAATGTGCTCAGGAAACACAGGCAAGTGTGGCTGCTGCCTAGCACTTAACAGGAGTTTTCAGGAAATTAGTTTCGGGTTTACCTTCTTACTACTACTGTGAATACTTCTGTGAACCTGACCTTTAATGAGGTGTTCTACAAGCGTCCTACATATCACAGCATTTTTCTTCCTCGCTCCTGGCAAATTGCAGTGTTTTGAAACTGGGGACATCTATGGACCTTCCAGACAGGCCTTCAGGTAGCTTTACATGTACTTTGCTGGGGCAGATAGCACTAGCGCTTTACCAGATATAAATAAACCATCCTAATTTTTACAGTGGGCAGGCAATCAGGGATGAAATAAGAGAGCTGTCTGAAGTCTCATCTCTATCAGGGCTAGCAACAGAATCTGGATATCTTGCTTTTTCATCTGCTGCAAAGGTCATCTTTAGACATTGTGGCCTTCTAGTGTACCGGCGTAGAATTTACTTCAATGAACTTGTAATTTTTCCTCTTTATATAGAAGACAACATTTGTGGGAATGAGTACTACAAATATTTTATGCTATTCCTAAATTTAATCACAGGGGTCTGACGGTATTTACTGATCTCATGGAAAATAGAAAAACTGTAATGTAGGGGCTCTCTGATAAAAATAAAACAAGCCATAGAGCTGGCAGACTCTGAAGTAACAGCAATACCTACTGTTTTCAGTCCGTGCAAATGCTGTAATAGGTCCCTTCAGTGCAGCAGTGACTGCAGATGAGTGTTGGCACGTGTGAACCCTTAATTCTCTGCATAGGCTTCCCTACAGAACCAGTGAAGGAGGATAAAGACTGCATGTACAATTTGTTCATTTCAAGGCAATTTTTATTTTTATCGGTTTAGAGTTATGCTTTGTTTGGCAACTTTGGTAAAGACTGGGCCATGATAGCTGTGTATATTTGCTGTCTGCTCTATGGAAATACTTTACAGAGTGTGCTTCCTGGCCTCAATCTTGATGGTAGCACCAAGACTGCATTTCAGGTGTACACTGCCTATGTTTCTGTAAGGTGATCTGTTGACAATGTTATTCCAACTTCTAATTTGCATGGCTTGATTTGGTTTTGTTTAAAATGGTGAAAGGCTTTTAAGAGATAGCACCAAGCATTGATTTCTGTATGTTTTTTTCTTCAGCTGGGTGCATACATTTGAAACTCTTCTAAGTTGAATGTGAACAATTAACACTTACAGTATGGGTAGCTTTGAGTGCAGTTCTGATCTGCTGGTTGAGGCAAACTTTTACACAAAAGATGACAACCGTGGAATTTTAGTCAGCTGTTTCCCAGCATGAAATTTTCTCGTGGATCTGTTTCAGTAGCACACAGCATCTGTTGCATTTTAAAGGTGAAACTTCTATTCTGTTTGCTTTGTTGGCCTGTCATGAAACATTCTTCTGTGTGCCCTAATGAATGTGGTTAATATTTTATAGCTTTGTTTACCTGTAGTATCAAGCTTCAGGAGTCAATTGGAAATGTTATAAACCAAGGGAGAAAACATGCATTTTATAAGGCTAATTCCAGTCATTTTGCAGTTTCTGTCTTACGGCAAATCTTCCTTTCCAACCCCCCGCTCCAGTAACAGCCTTTAAACTTTTGATGAGCAAGCATAGCAAAGAAGCTGTACTCTATAGGTCTTGCTGTATATGGACAGAACCATATGTCTGCAGATGACAAGCTTGGAAAGTGACAGACTCCTTACTGTAAGTAGAAAACAAATGCAAACTCAGGTGATTACGACTCTCCATGAAAACATATTCCAAGAACGTGTGTTATGTGAAATTGGAAAAAAAGCTGTCCCACATATCAGAATAAATGAACAATGAACTAGTTCAACACAATGTTTTTCTATGAAAGAAGCCTTCACGATCATGGTTTCTATAGAGGAGGTCATTGCAAGTTGTATTGTGTCTGTTAAGTACAAAGGAAATAACCTAGGAGGTGATGTATCTGAAAATTGGGGCATGGGAGGGGGTGGGTAAGGGGGTGCCCAGAGTTAGGTTATTAATTTTGTGTGTTGAGATCCCTGCCTACACTCAGCGATAGCAGTTCAAGTTTTTCTTTATGTGTTTATGTCTATAATTTTGTACTTAACAAAATAAGCCACAAAATATTATACCAACACATGTACAAGTATGGCTTTCTGCACTGGCACGTTTCCACATAAATTATACTGATGGTTTGAAAGCAGAGCTGAAACCAGGTGTTAAATTGACCCTGCCTGAAAAAAATGCCTGCAACATTATTCTGTTAAAGTGACAAAACAGAGCTGATGTTATAGATCACAGCATCGATCACATGAGCAGCTGGCATTAAGAGCACACTTTCTGGGTTCAGTATTTAAGAGTTCAGAGAAATTTGACAATGCAAAGCTCAGTCACCAAATGTATGAGAAATTAAAAAAAAAAAGTGTATGTAATTACAACCATGCTCCAAAAAATAAATGACTGCAGACTGAGACTTAAGAGTTAGGTAATTACTTTTTAAGTTAGGCATCTCAAAATGTTTGTGGGTGTGATATTATTTAGTGAGATGGTATTACTTAAAATAAGCTTATCTATCATAATTCTGTAAATACATTTTTTTTTTTTAATTAGAGTAGGTGTGTTGTGTATAGAAGAAAAACTTTCCACATTTACGACCTTGTAAGTTTGCTGGCTTCTCTGCACAGTTAGCGCCATTTGCTCTCTCTCTGAGGTGCTTTCATTATTACAATTGCAAAGAAAGCTATTTAGGAATACCGGGTCTACAAAACCTCATTAATGCAACAGCAGGTTTAATTCATTGAATTTCTTCAGTTTGGTTTGAAAATTGGGAGATTCCAGATTCAGAATGTGCTCTCAAGATAGTATTATATTCACCTAGTTCATGAGGAAACTCCAGGCATTCTCATACATTTGTGTGTTTCCCTGACAAATGCAGAGTATGTCAAATCAGTATTTTATTATTTTAAACTTATTTACCTTCAGGGTTATAAAAGAAATTGTCAAATTTTAACTGAATGTAATAACTGCATTATTTAGGTGTCTCTTCACTGAAGACTGGTGTATAGGTGAGAAATGCCCAAGCTAACGAGAAGTGCAAGAGACAACCGGTGTTTAATTTCCTGGGGCCGAGTTACATTAGGTTCCTCTGGCATCGCCTTTGCTGCTGTCCTGTCAACGCCTCGGGAGTCGGCAGTGAAAACCTGTGCTTCCTAGCCTTTCATGTTCCCTAGATTGAACGTGTTTCTTACCCACGGTCACCCGTGATTACCACCTGTGGTTGCTGGTGCAATTCTAAACAACGCTGTTACACTTATTACTCCTCTGTAGTCAGTACACGTTACTGCTCTCTGCTTGTACCTCCCCCGGACTCCGTCACGTGTGGGAAGTGCAGAGCCTGGAGGAGGGATGCTGAGAGCAGAAGGAGTTCTCTGTGTCGGCAGGGCTGAGACCACAGGGAGATTGCAGTATTTGGATTACACAGTACAGTTTATCAGCAAGCCAGCTAGCTCTTGATAAACTATTTTTTTCATGCTAATATTTCATGAGGCATTGCGTTTATACCCTCTATTTCATAGGAGGAGTTTGTATGCTTTGAGATTTGAAAGAAATAGCAATTTTTTTAAACGTGATTCAAAGAAAATGTCATTCCTTAAGTCTTTGAAAAGCTACAGGAGGATTAGGTCCCACAATCCATACTATGAAGAGTGGAAAATAACTGTTTACATTTTGTTCAATAACTAGGAAATACTGGAAGGGACTGGGTGGGCGGGTGGAGCTGTACATGCATATGTAGATTTTTCTCTCATCTGCTAACTTTTAGTCCTGTAAGAAGAAGTTAATGATACTTAGAATCGGGTTGGTGTTGAATTCTTGACGAGGAGAAAAATAGCAGAGGAAATCAGAATAATTTTTTTCTGATTTTTGCCTTCTGCTAGGTTATTTCTTCGGAAAGTGCTCAGCCAGACCCGTTAATGTGATCCTAACTCTGCTTCTTTCTTTTTGGAGTGGTCAGCCACTAAGTCTGTTCTTTCTTGAGCAGTCAGCCTTTGTTTTAGTCTCCTCTTTATGTATCTTTTTTTACTAATAGATCTTTTAAACATTACACAGTGTCACACACAAAAAAGGAGAGAGATGTTTTGGCAGCTTTAGCCCTGTTGAATGTCATTTGTGCTCAGTTTTGAAGATAGATGGCCTTCACGGTAGGAGGAAAACATCAAAGCTAACAGTCCTGCAATGGTACTGACACCTTGTTTTGTGACAAAGTTAGAGTCTAAAGCTTTAGTTTTAGCTTGTAAAAGCTCTGTGTGTGTTGTACAGTGACAAGGGAACTATATTGGAAGTGAGAGGTATGTGACCACCAGAAGCAAAGAAAGAGATAAAAAGAAGCATCAGTAGAGTTCAGTCATATTTAAACCTACATTGCAGGTTGATAGGGCATGGACAACTCCAGAGAAGAACCGCTGGTGTGGGTATTTATATGCGTAATAGAACACGGGAGCTTTGTTAGCCTGGTTGCAAGGGGAGAGATACACGAAGTTTGTGTGGTCTGTAGTTAATAAGGCAGGTTTTAGCATGATAGAAGGAAATTTGAGTCATATTTAAGTGATTAGAATTGCACGAACAAGTTTGTGTGTTGCATACAGTGCTAAATAAGCAAAATCTCCAAATGCAAACTGCTGTGAAAATGTGTATAGACAGCTGTTGTTCCATATGTCTAAAAGGGCTTAACTATTGAATGTCTTTTTATAACCTTACTGCTATTGTTTGCAGTGCTCTCAGTTAGGATCAAGAGCACTAAATCAAAAGCCAGGATGCTCTAAGAACAGGTGATTGGCTTTTCAGATGAGCATGACTTAGGGAGTGGTACACTAATTAGACAATTCAGTGTATTTCTCCAAGGAAACCATTAGAAACTTTTCTGAAAAGCTTCACAAAACAGGCACTTTTTAAACATCCCTTTGCATTACTGGTTTAAGAAACCTAATTAAGTTACAGATTTTTGAGACTATAAAATTAGACTCTGAGCTTTTGAAAACACAGCCAGCACTTATATTTTGGTTTTGTTCCTTTCAATGAGACCTCTGTATATGCGCCACTGCGCGGAGCAGGGAAGAGGATTTCACAGAATCACAGAATCATTAAGGTTGGAAAAGACCTCTAAGATCATCAAGTCCAACCGTTAACACCACCATGCCCACTAAACCATGTCTTGAAGTGCCACGTCCACATGTTTTTTGAACACTTCCAATGATGGTCACTCCCCCACCTCCCTGGGCAGCCTGTTCCAATGCTTGACCTCTCTCTCTGTGAAGAAATTTTTCCTAATATCTAATCTAAACCTCCCCTGGCGCAAATTGAGGCCATTTCCTCTCGTCCTATCGCTAGTTACTTTCGTTTAATAGCTGGAAAGGGGAGGAGAAGAACTGGAGGGAGTAAAGACCTGGTTTCTGTTATTGGGAAGAAATAGCAGCCATATTTCAGGTAGGATTCATTAAAGCTGCTATGAAGGCAGTTACTGTTTTAAAGAGAATAAGTCATTTCTGATTTGCCTTTTGTATTGTCTTGCACAAATGGCATGTGGTTTAGATAGATCCTCTCAGAGCAGCGGGATGGACCAAATGACCTCCCAACAACTCTTGTCTTTATAATATGATAGACTGTTCCTGTCATGAGGAGTGATAGAACTGCATGTAATGAAAGAACTGCCTTGATGATGAAAATTTGCCACAGTGGAGCATAGATGGATTTGAATCTCAGAGTACACAGTAAAATAGAGAGCAGGTAGTTGTTATTCAGATATCCGGACAGCACAGCCCTTGCCTCCCCAATATGATCATCACTTGCCTCTGCTCTTAATGGGGACGTAATTCGGAGCTAGCGGACCCTTGATCTTCAAGAGTACGTGTCCCCATACAGCGCCATACACTACGGCAAATCTGAATGTACTCCGGCTGCACTAGGTTTGTATTGTGCTTGAACTAGTCAGGAGAAAGTATGTATGGGTTTAGCTTAGATTTCTGTTAGCTCAAGTGTTCTGAGGGTGGTATAGACACAGGCTGAAAGAAAACTTTTATAGGAGGAAAAATCACAGGAGGTAAAAAAGACTTTATTCACATTGGCAAGAGAAAGAAGAGATTAGTTCTGGATTTATTTTAAAGATAGTTGCCTGAATCTAATTCCAAGGCTTTGGCTGCTTGAAGTCATCCCGGCAGGGAAGGGTTAGGTCACATGGGCTGGGAGAAGACTGAGTGTAAAATGCAGATTAACAGTTACAGACAACTCTGCATTTGATCACCTAGAATTTGCAGCTTCTAAAAGCACCGCAGGGAGGGTCACATAGGTACTTCCCCTGATGTGGAGGGACCCTGCCATAAGTGGGAGAAATCTAGAGTTGTTCTCAGAACCAGAGGTGCAAAGTTCCTACGTTCCTCTTTCCCGTCTATGAAGTATTCACACAGGGATGGAAATACTTAAATGCAGTTGTTAGTATGTTTTAAAAGGAAATTGGTGCCAGGACCTCCTGTATATTCCTAGTAGCTTCTATAGTCCAGCACACAGATGGATAAAAAGATCATTTAGCAATAATATAATTTTAAATGTAGTTGTAAGACTTAGTTTTCTTTTAAATGCACACACTTGCAATTCTGCTATAGGATTGATATACTGTGTTCCTTTTCTGCTTACCATCCCGATATACAGGTCTGCCTTGCAAACATGCAAAGGGAAAAATGTTTGCAAGCAGCCCTTGAAGGAAAACCATTTTAGATCAAATGCTTTACTAACATATCCTGCGTACCCAAACACATTAATATGCTAGAGGAGACTATGGGAAGACTAGGGCTGGGAAAGAAATAATACCGTCATTAGTTGAAGTAGAATGTATACCTTATTTCTTTCTTGTTAAACAGCCTCAAATGTTTCAAAGTTTCTCACACACATGCTTATAGAAGATGGGTGCATGATAAAAAGTCTTCTGGAATACCACAAAGGACATGTTACAATAGCACTAGTAATTAAGTTTTAAAAGTGTGTTTTATTTCATTTTAGATGTAAGAAGCTAAGGAGAGGGCACTTTAGAAGGTTTATATTAGGAGATACTTTCAGTGAAGGAGAACCTGCATTTGGCAGATTATGGTGTCCTTTTTTTTGTCTTCCTCATAAAGAGGAAGAGAGAAAGAGTAGAGAAAAATATTTTGAGTTATCATCACTCAAAATGAATAAAAGTAGACTTCAAATTAATGAATTTGTTATTTCAGATCCTAATCAGTAAACCTTTTACATGTAAATCATCATGTTACACTTGTTCATGGTTAACAATTGTAGTAATTATGTTTTAATTTAAAATGATAAAAAGAAGTTGACATTTGACATTTAGGATATGCAAATTTTGTAGACTGAGGTTATGAGTACTTTTTGTGTGAATGTGCATGTAAGCATTGGGAATTCACCAAGAAGTTTTTTTTCTCATTTCTGTCTTTTTGTATTTCATTAACGATTGGGAAAACATTGTACCTGTATTTCATGCCAGATTTTCCAATAAAGGTGCCAAATAAATGTCTTCAAAACAACAGGTATAAAGTCAGTGAACAGGAGAAACAACTAGAAATCAGGAAAACTATACTGAAGTAATTTCAAGGTAAAAAACAGCAGAGAAATGTGCCGGCATTGATAATATGCATAGTGTTTATTATGACAATAATGAATTGTGCTTCTATTTTTAGGGTACGTGAAAAACATCTTGAGTGTAGAGCCTCTGTCATACTTTCCTTGAGGAATGTCGCTGACACATCAGCGCTGTATTTTGTGGGGCTATAGTCCTGCACTCTTACAATGTGTTGGCACTGGCAATGTTACTGAGGGAGCTGCTTGTGACTTTCGTACCCATACTGACACGTTCCACACTGCATCTTTTTTTACCAGAAGCGTCCTAGCAGCTCAGATGTACTGCCATCCGCGGAGTCACCCTCCATGGATGGCAGTACGTGATGGACCTTAGCCTCCACGTGCTATCAGATTTTTTTCTCCGTAGTGCGCACAGTTCCAGCACAGGCTCCAAATTGGCCTACTCGAAATAATCAACGTACTTGTTAAAATATAACAAATGGACTCCAGTGAAGAGTCAGGTGCTGATGCTAGCATCATCCTTGAATGCACTCACTTTGGCTTTGGGAAAAATGAGTTTAATAAAAAAAGATGTATTTATATTTAATACCCCCAAATTCTTCCACATCTTGCACCTCCAACTCAAAAGAGGCTATAAATGTCAACAAATGGCCTGACAATTAGCAGTGTTTGGTTAGTTTCTGAGGTATGATGAGCTGTCATGTGGGCCAGCGGATGTCCTTCAGGATACCGTTGCTGCTGATAAAACGGTAAGTGCGGTGTCCTGTCCTCAGGCTTAAGTGTCATCGTGTGCTGCGGATCATACTTGTCTCACACCTTTTGAAGTGAGGTGCCAAAATCAATGCTGGTCGTATCTCTCTCATCTGGGCTTTTTGGACGATATTGCTCATTATCTGCAGTATGTATCCAGCTAACAGTTTCGTTCAGTGGAGCGACCCTGTCTTGTAGCACTGCAGCTGTTTGCAACCCTCGTTTCACAGTGCAGAAGTATGCTACGGCAGCTGTGAAGTTCCTGCACTTGCTGCTGGGGCCCCTCGCCTGCCTCTCTCTTACGAAATGTCTTTTTTTTGGTCTTTTTTTTTTTTTTCTTTTTTTCTTCTTTTTTTCTTTTTTTTCTCTTTTTTAAAATAATTGTTTATACATCTAGTATGTGGCATACTCTTAACACTTTTATCTGATGTTTTGAAGAGTCTGTCCCGAAAATCTGTTATTTCCTGATTTTGTATTAGCTGTAGCAGAATGGAAGAATATTTGTACTCCCAAGGTTGGCATGTGCCCATGGCAGCAAATGGTGTGTGAGCAGTTTCTGTGAAAAGTGGTTTTCTGTAAGTGAAGCCGTGACTCTTTCACGGACACGCACCAAATGCCAGGTATTGAGTGTACTTCTTGGTGTTTGCTGATCTGTGTCTATATAGCCACCTGTGTTATTTCCTCACAGAGCTTCATTTTGATCACCTATTTTAGTTCATCAAGTCTCTTTCCTTGTAGGATTTTGGATTCCTTGTAACAAGCATGTTTGAACACCGTCCACTCTCCACCATGTTTAAGAGCCAGGTGCCTTTTTTGGTCAGTAAACTTCACCAAGGTTTAGTTCTCGGCTGTCCACTCCTTTTTCTCTGAGGAATTTGGTTTGTCAACAGGGTTTGTAAAATTTCTGATAGAACTTATTTGCTCTTTAACTTTATATTTGCTGTGTTTATGCTTTGTGTTTGTATTTTCTGTTTGAATCATTATTGATATGCTTCTTTTTGTGTGTGTGTGTTTGGAGCAAATTTCCTTGACAGAGTATGCTCTTATACTAGCTCTTTGCCTGAATTAAAAGGAAATACTGGAAATAGCAAAATCTTTAGATCAAGCCTCTCTAAAGACACAGTTCCCAAGTCCCAGTCTCCAGCAGCTCATATATGCTACTAGTTCTGTTAGACTAGAGAAAGCAAAGCAGAAAGATTGAATGTGAAGAACAGAGTATTCCTGCATTTTGTGTTTTCTTCCTGTATTTATTTTTATTTTCATCTAAAACTAGAAGTGTCTTCCTTATATGTGGGTTGTATTCATAGCAGCTGAGGATGTTAGTTAATTCAGACTTTTGCTGAAGGGATCAAATCAAGTTGTATGTGGAGAGGACAAGAATTTCTTGATGTCACAGGTGAGAATCTGTTTGCAACTTGCAGTCTGAGGACAGGAAGGAAAGTTTTCAGGCATCTCTGTAGACTGCCACCTCAAAAGTATATTCAGTGCAAGGAAAGCCTTCAAGGAATTACAAAGGAGACTTATCAGTTAAAAAATAGAAGTGGTGTTTTTGGATCTTGGAAAATGTTGATTCCAAAGCAAATGAGAGAGAAACAAACTTCAGCCTTGTGCATCCGGAGAGAACAAGGGAAGCAATGGGGAAGTTAGAAGTGGGTGGAGGTAAATGGAGGTAACTGGAAATGGCCAAAGCAAAACACATTTCATAGACATTTCTGTCTGTCTGTAGATCTACTACATCTGGAGTTCAGAAAGTACTTTGTATGCTCTCACATGAGGAATTATGAACAAAACTGTGAAAGACAATGATTAAGTGGAGTATTGTTGCGGGAGTGGGGAACTGGCTGGAACAGTCATAGTGGTGTGACAGGAGGTGAACTTCCAGAGGTGAAAGACATTATTTGAAATTAGTGAAAATAGTCCATTTCCTGTGGAAATTACATCAGGTCATCAGAGAAATGGACTTTTGCAAACAGCCTTTCAGGAGGGGCTGAGGAAAGCATAGGAACAGAAAATGTTCTTGTGTTTTAATACGTAGCTTGATCAATTTAGGAAGTGTTTAACCGATGAATGGTGAGTAGTGGCAGGGACTGCACAGGGAGTCCTGGGAGGTCTGTGCCAATCCCTTATTCCCTGCCTGTCTGCTTTGGGATGATGCATTGGCTGTTCCTGGTTACAGGCACTTGGCAGTCTTCTACGCTCTGTCCCATGCAGCGCCTTACCCTGGAAACAGCAGGTAAAACGGAGGCAGTGTGCCTTACCTTTGCTGATAATCAGATTTGAATACTGCAGTACTGCTAATTAGTTGAATACTAAGGCATGTTAGGAGCAAAGATGATGTTCTTGTTATGCTGAACTGGGAATATATTTAAAAGATGACAACTCTGTTGATTTTAAAAAAAAAGTCACAAGGAAGAAACCTATTACGTTTAAAATACACTTTTCCCCTGTATCCAAATAGGATTTTATTCATTTTAGGAACAATCTGATTCAGAGAACACAAAACTTCCAGAAACATGAAGCCAGTGTAGGTCTGGAATCAATTTCCATGGAATTTAATGGAAAAATGTCTGGGAACATTTTGTCAACTCCTAGAAAAGTGGAAATGATAAGATAAAGTAGGGCAATTCAATAATCCCACTAGGGGAAGATCATAATCTCTGTGAAGATAAGGGTATTCATTTTCATTTATATTTGTTTTATGAAATGCACTGAATATGTTTCTTATTTCATGTCATACGTGATAGTCAAATATAAACCAGATATTGGGCTACTGGGCAAGAGCTTCATGCAGCTGTCAGTACAGTTCAGAAATTTCATATGAAATTACAGTTCAGAAATTTCTGTTATAAGAAAAAAGGAATCACAGATAATTTCTTCCCGTTCTAGAAATATCATAGAGAATAGAAAACTATAGTTGAATATTTTGTGTATGTGCTGACCCATTTTTTTAGGCTGCAGTAAAATAACTGTGGGCTCACTGTGTGCCATAGATACGTATTGTTATAGGATGTATGTCTGTCCTCAGTATGGCATTTGTCCCCTCAGTATTGGCTGTGTGCCACTACCTTTTCCTATCAAAAGGTCATTCTTCATGTACAGAGGTGCAAGATGGAGATTAGGGTAGAGAAGATTGTCTTGTCTTTTATTGTTCTCCAAACCAGAAACCATGAGCTGCAGCCTGTGCCTGCAGGCTGTGTTCTCTACAGAGGTGCGCAGCCATTCCCAGCAGTGCTGGGCATGGCTTCTGTCTGTTACTGGGGTCCATTTTTTTAGCCATCCATTCTGAGAAAAATACATAATTGCTTGCAGGTTAGTTCATTTCTAAACCTCAAGACATGACCTGTTGTTTTCCATGCAGTTGCTTTTTCTAAAAGCATTCACATCAATCTGACCCTTCTCCTCCAGGATTTGGTTCACGTCAATATGATTTCTAGTCGATCTCCCTTTTTTGCCTTGCTAGGAGCCAGCTTGTAATCTTTTGTTATATGACTCGGTCTACAAACCTCTCAATACTTTTGCTTGTCCTTTGCGGCACTTTTAGAGTCTTTGCAATGTTCTTTTGATCATTGTAGTTTTTGGTGGGCTAAAATACTATGTTATTGACACATACTCTCCTGCTGGGAGAAGTCAAACGTGCCAGTTATTTGGGAAAACTAGAGACTCCAATTGGGTATACACAGTGAGACACTATTTTCTCTCCATTTATCGTTGCTACTTGACACTAAGTTTAGAATGGAGATTTTGTTCCTGCTTCTACTGTTTTTTGGAGAAGGATTTTCTCCTGTCTTTCATGTGTTAATAGCTCTGAGAAGATTTAAAGGGAAGTTTTCCCTTGCACAGTTGTTCTCATTCATGTCTATATATTATCATTGCTGTGGTTTTCCATTCAGTATCTTTTATGTGCTCTTTGGTGTGGTCTCTATCCCTCTCCCTGCAAGGATCACTTCTTTTTATTGTTATGGGGATTCTTACAGAAGCAGGTATGTGTAAGTGGCCTGGGATTCAAGGGTTATGTTCTTTTGCTCCCCTGATAGATTTCTCAGGAGAAATAATTTTTGCGAGTCACTGTGTGTGGCCTAATGTTGCTTTAGATTCACTTAAACTTCTTAAATTCTTGTAGTATCATACTAGGCTTTCAGGTGATTTTTCATGAGATGTATGAAACATGTATATTCAGCAAGGCGTAAAATTATTCAAAGGAGGTCATTTATAGAATGTATTAGCCTGGGACATTAGCTAAGTTTCACATTACAAAATTTAAAATAGCATATGTAAAGACTATATTTAATAATGTGTACTTTCATCCATTATGAAATAATTGGGGGAGTTTATAGGAATTGAGGCACTCTAATGCAAAGTTGACTTTCTCTGAAGAGAAAAGATTTAGTCCTTGTTATGTTGTGTCTTTTATTTCTTCGTTGTTTACATGAGCAATGGCAGTCTTTCACCTACAGGAAGAAAGTATTTGGTCAAGGTACATAATAAAGTTTGTGAGTTCTGGTTATGTGGTACGCCTTTTATTTATGATTAGCTAACTCCATTTGAATCTATCTTTTTTATGATTGTGTCTCTATTAATCACATATTTATTTGGAGAGGTGAAAACTACTTCTTTGACTGTCCCTCAAAGGTAGTAGTTATAAAAATCCTACTTAGCTTGTTTTCCTTAGGCATGGGAGTTACCTTGTCTTTTTCTTGTTGACTGCAACTAAAACCAAAATGGACAGCTGACAGCTGTATTTGCAGGTCAGATAAATGAACTGCCTTCCCTGGGGACACTGTGTTTTTAGTTGGATAATAACTGCTATCAAGGTTATTAAAGATCAGAGGGGTTTTGTGTAACTGAATTTTGCTGTTTATGGCAACACACTTGCCGGCAGTGGGTTATGCCTGCTTTGCTGAATTGTAGATTGTTGGCTTAATTTCAGATGTCTGAAGTTTAGAAAGGTTGTGGACTGTATTTAGTTATTTAAAAATTACATATTCTGAGAAAACGGCAAAGGGAGGATAAACTTGACCACTGTTCAGCTTTTGCCTCCTCTCAGGACCTTTCTCTTACCCATATGCTTGGCATTTTCAGAGCTGGTTAAACAGAAAAGTTTCTCTGTACTGCGTTCGGGCTCTTACTTTGTGTGCCCTCTGTGACTGTTCCCTTAGAGGCTGATGTTGGAAAACGCCTAGGCCAAAGTCATGTTCTCGTCTTCCTTTTCTGGAGCGGATGTTTTCATATAGCATAGAAAATGAGACTTAAGATGTGTTTGATACTTATTTTGTAAGAAAAGGCAAGTAAACAGGCAGTTTCCAGTGTCACCATTCGCTGTTACAGAAGAGAGGAATCTAACTGATCAGGAATTTACTCTAGAAAGGACATCTGAGCTGGCTCATTAGGATAAGCCCAAGCTACATGAAAGCACGTGTTTCATAGCAGTTGACACAGCTTCACAATCCTTTTGGAAGACTCCCGCATGCTAGTATTCATGCAAAGCTATGTAATAAATCAAGGACAAAAACATTTAGATTGGTTTCACAAAACCGCTCTTCACAGAAAGCAAGTTCTCTGAAGACAGCTGTTCTATTATGCACTTAAGTAGCTATGACATTAATCATTATGTTATTAATACTATGTCATTAATAATTTTTATTCTAATTTCATCTCTCTGCTACAAGAGGCAGGAATTAAAAACAATCAGTTAGACGCAGTGTTATTCTAATGTATCTTCAGAGATGGTCGATTTTTAGATGATGTGCAGACGTCAGTTCTGTCAATTAATACCAGATTTGTGAGCAGGTTTAGTTGTTGTCTCGTCCTCAGTTTACCACAGTGTCGTGTTTTTCCATGTTGCAATTCTTTTCAATTCAGGCCTTTGCTTTTTCCTGCTCTGCCAGATGTTCTCAGTAGAAGATTTAAATTGCAGTTTGCATACTGTTGACTGGACAGCGTGAACTTGCTGTCTTTGGGCCTTCCAGCTGCCTTCATGGTTGAATTACCCTGGGATTGGCTACGGTATCCTTACAGAGCTGTAGCTTTTGTATTTGGAGGATATTGGAGGGCTCGGAGAGAAAGGTAAAATAAGTGCTGTTCTGCCTGACTCCTAGCTGCGTGGTGGAAAGACATGGCTAGAGAAAGTCTATACATCTGTCTTGAGCTCCTCACAGGGCACAGGGGCATTTTTAGTGAGCGTGGATCTTCTCCTGACTGATGGTAATTAAGTGGCAGATGGGTTTGTTTATGGGCTTAAAAATGGTTAAATAAAAGGATAGTGTTAAAAGGGTGATGTTATCAAGGACAAAGAGTTTATAAAATTTAACAGATGTGGGCTTAATTGTGTGGCATCAGCTTCGAGCTTTACTGGAGGACATTTGTAGATAATACCAAGGCAAATGAGGGTATGCATTGTAAACATATGGGTGTAGAGATAAGGCTCGATTTGCATATTTCTTTCATTTTGGTTTCCTTATTTTCAAAAGTTGCATCTGAGGACAAGTGCAACGCTACTTTTTTATCAGCTAAGTTATTTGCCATTTGCTTTTTAAAGTATTTTCATAGAAATAGAAAAGCTGTTTGAGGGATGGAATGGCTATTTAAGCAGTTGCATTTACAATGATGGTTTTCACTAGAGATGCAACTGTGGCTGAGTGAAAACTCATGCCTGAGTCGGGCTGCTTCCTTGTGCTAGACCACTGTTCCTTGCAGCATGTCTGCAACGTGCAACTCTGGTTTCCCATTCTACATCCTTCTCCTCATCTTATTAAGCTGTAAGCATTTTTGGATGACCCTTTGTGTATAGACTGGCGGCTTACTATCTGGTGTCCTTTGCTCCTGTGTATGTATCTCACCAGAAGCAGTACATGGAGAGCCTCAGACTTCAAGGCTAAGTCCTCCGGGCTCTATAGTAGCCAAGGGCCCAACACTTTTCTATGACTTCGAGCCAGTTTTCTTTCAAATCAGAGCATTTCTAGCAGTCAAACCTTACCCGTTGCATCCTTTGCCCTTCCTATTTCCTATTTATCCTTTCGCTCTACTATCAGCCAGTTTTCTCAGGATCCATGTATCTTAGTATTTACTTCCTGGCTGTCCAAGAGGGAAATTGAATTTTTCTTTGGAATCAGTGCAGATCATATTTTGCGTACAGAAAGAAGGCAACAGAACAGACTTTACTTATTGCACAGTGCAGGAAAGGTCAGGACCATGCAATGTAAGGCTGCTGTGGAGTGAAGCTGTCAGAAAGCGGAAGAGATGAACACAGACCAGTTCCCAGAGGAGATGGAACAGATACTTTGGCTACACGAGGAGCAAAAATACTGTTATTCCTCACAAATCCTAAGCATTAAATGTGTGTCTGACTGCAGAGCTTAAATTGTTATCATATCAATTGATACCATTGTTATCATATGTTAGCCATACCATGGCTAAATACCTTTTGTTTCCTAAATGCATAGCAAGTGCTGTCCTCTGGGAGCAGCAACCAGCAGATGAGTGAGTCGCTGTCATATGCAGAGTTCTGCCTCTTCATCTTCCGTGTGGACCGAAAGCCTCCTTGCACTCCTTGCAATGATGCTCATTTAAAAGGCTCACAATAGAGAAGAAGAATAATATTGGCAAAGTTTTGCTCCAAATTGTGTTCCAGAACTATCCAGATGCTTTCATTTACTTCTCCTTGAACAGTGCCTCCAAATGAAAAGGGATTTTTTTAGCTGATGCAAATAAGAGGGAGATGGAAACAAAGCATGAATGTGCTGGATGGCATGAAAGGTGTAGTTGTCCTTGATGTTGCAGTTGATAGCAGTCGAAAGTAAGATGCTAACAAAGGTGGGTCCCAGCTATGCTGGGCGTGTGATGAGTGTGAAATTAAGCTGTAACTGTGAGCTAAGCTATTTGAAGTGGCAGCTCTCCAAGACTGACACCCCACTGCAGGGGAAGAAGTACTTAAGAATATGTATTAAAAAGGGAAAAAAGAAGAAGTAGTCTATACTGTGTAGATGAAGTATATGCTGCTGTTCTGTTATACTTGCTATTCTGAAGATACACATATCTAACAAAGCTTACGGAGTGTGCCAGGAAAAAAAGAAAGTTTTACTAGCAATTTAATATGACATATGGCCACCTGTCACTCCTCCGAAAATTTACACGTTAGTTAACGGATAAAACTGTCATATTTAGCTTTTAACGTTAAAAGCATGGTCTTTAGGAAAAGAGCATACTCTCACAAATTGCAGACAGTCTAAGAATATGATCTCAAGATTTTATGTGATTTGGCATATATAGTAAGTTGAGTTGTCTAATAAACTGTAGCAATTCATCATCTACTTTGGAAGTCTGAAGTTTAGTAGGTAGTCATATAGTATGTCTTGTGGTGCCTAGACTACCTCAGGAACAAAAAAAAAATCGTGGATTTTGGAGGGGCAAAGGGATTATAGCTTGATTTATTTGGCAACAAAATTGACTATAAAACTACTTTTACTATGCTCAGGGGACCAAGGCATAGAGATGTCATATTGAGTAATAACATCAGGATAATATCAAGGTCTTTGGTCATCTCACTGATTTCACACAGGCGAAGCCACAGATATAAAACACTTGATACCAGAGGAGTAGGACATTTCATGTGGATAATAAACACCTAGGAAAATTAATGATCTGTCTGGCTAAAAAGATAAGCCCTGAGTCACAGTAAGTGAGAGCACTGGAGAGAGAGCCAGCTACATGCCTTTAACTGTTTTAGCACTGTCCAAAGTATGTTGTAGTTATTATCAGGTAACACAAGGTTTGTACATAATACATTCCTATATGAGAGCCAGTGCTGCATCAGAAGAATGCCCTACAGTCTGCTGAGTGCTGCCTAATTGCAGTAGTTAATGAAAAAAGTGCATTCATTAAGAAGCATCCGTTTTCCCACACATTTTAATGCCAAAATTAGAAATGAGGGGTTTATAACTGGTAGTACCTAGCAGCAGGTGCGAAATCCGTCTGTCAGTAATACACTGAGAGTCTACTTAACAAAGTGTTCGGTAATTGAGGTTCCCTAATTTTTTGTTGGCTCCACACCGAGGTGCACGTGATTTTACGGCAAAGTCAAGGTCATGTTGAGCTTGTCTGGAGCTATGGGCACTCAGACCCTCGCAGATGAGGCCCACGTCATCCTCCTCATGTGCTGTGCTGGCAATGTGCAGTGTTGCATGCACCACCCCTTAGGATGTAGTGGCAGCAGACCCCGTTGCTGTTACTGCCACTGATAAATTTAAAACTTCAAAATCTACCCTAAAGAAAAAGGCAATTTAGGTTGTGGTTTCCCTCAACTGGGTTTGTTTCTGATTTTTGAAATTTTTTTTTTTGTTCAAAATGCCTTGCTGCCCTGCTTTGCAGCGGATCTTAGCGCGTGGTTTTCTGGGGACTCCCCCCACACGCAGTGGGACTGAGTTTAGCAAAGCATTGAAATGTGCATTTAACTGCACGCACATGCTTGATTCCTGCT
>NW_010509697.1:35768-60316 GCF_000687285.1 Phaethon lepturus
GCACATGCTGGAATAGGGAGGATGTGGAGTGCATGCCCTGAGCACTGTTAAACATCTGCTTAAGCAGTCTGCTAACCTGACAAGGTATTTTACAGTATAAACTCAGTTAAGTGCAAGGTGGAGGAAGGGCAATTTGTAACTCTTGCCAGAAAATGTCTAGTTTTTTTCTCCCATGCAAAGAAGATGGTATTCACGCTGTAGGACACAATACACATGGGAAGAAAACAGAACAAACTTCTCCGTGGGTACAAAGCACAGTGCAGGCAAGCAGCTTTAAATGGCATGTTTTTTCAAGCGGGTATGTCCACTGCTTTGATCCTGAGATACAAAGTGCAGAAAACGAAACATTGAGGTTGGAGGGAGGAAAAAGGAGAGGGAAGGCAGCAGACCCTGCATTCGTGCGTGAGAGCAGCAATGCGCAGCATGAAGGAGATCGCTGCTGTGATCCGTGGCACTTGCGTCAGATGTGGAAGCAAGGCAACTACTTAGCTGTCGCACCAGTGGCTGCTTCCTCCTATTGCTTATGGCAACCAAAATGGGTTTAAATGGCTTTAAATGGCCTTGTAGTAGGCATGAGTATGTCTGCTTCAGTAATTATTTTAGATTTATTTTAAAAGAGAAAAAAATCCATGAGCAGTTAAAAGCAACCTGCTGAGGCTGAGGGGTGAATCGGTGAATGGTGAATCAATCCTGCGGCGACAGGGCCAAAATATGGACCCGGTCGCGGAAAGGGAAGAAGCCGGTACTGGCGTGCATGCATGCTCTCACTCCACATGACGTGTATACAGGTTCCTGCCCTCCTTAAAAATACAAATGGTTGAACTGTAATGTCATGTGGGCAGGGAGAATGCCATAAGCAGAGATACTTCATATCCAAACACAGTTTTAGCTTAGTAGTTGGAAAGTTTTGGAAGAGAATAGCAATAATAACAGGAGTTGGTTTACAAATGTAGAAATGGAACCTGTACTTGCTGTCAATTGCACTATATTTATGGCATATATTTTATCAGAAATGTGTGAATTTAGCTTTTAAGAAAAGTTTCCATGAGGTTTGACTATCCTGATATTCTGGATACTGAATTCGGTAGAAGCTAAAGTTGTAAATTGCTCCCATACTTGCATTTTTAATACCTCATTACAATTTATGAGTTGCAGTTATGTTTTCACATTTTTCATCATTTTATTTGGTCTGTACAGCGTAGCTGTAATAGCAAAATTGCAATCTACAGCTGCTCTTTGGCAGAGAAACTTTTCAAGAATAGCCAGTAACTGTTATCCTGAACCCCTAATTGTAAAATTTATATCAAATTGCTAACAAATGTGTACCAGATGAATGATAGATTGTGGTGGGGTATGAATACAAACAAGCGATGAAGACACTAACCCATCTTGTCAATAGACTGTCTTTGAAAGGGGAATATTTGTAGTCAAGCACATATGCATACATAGAAACACGAAATTTCTCACTAAAATTAGTAGTACAGAAGTGTTCCATTGTTCAGGTATAAGAGAAAAATAAAATTCCCAGAGGAAGTGGAGATGCACTTCTGTGATTAAATATTTGTGCCTGACAAATGCAGTACCAAGCTGCATGCAGTGCTTCTTCCGTATGTATTCCTTATTGTGCTGCAGTTTTACCTTTTCTGCTCAACCCGTGTGTGCCTTGCAGTGTTAGTTTATAAAACAGAAAAAAAAAAATCTGTCATCTTAATACATGATTTCGAAGAAGTTCTAGTCTATAAGGGCTTGAACTAAACGCTCAAAGATTGTTTGCTAGACTGGGTGAACCAAGAAGATACATAGTAAGCAGGGAGGAAAAGGCAATTTATGATCCAGTGAGACCTCCGTTGGTAGAAGAAAAAAGTAAAACAGAGAGAGAGCTCTGGCAAATTTCCACTCTAGGAACAGCACATAAGATGGCTTTTGGGCAAGAAAAGAGAAGTAAAAGTCTCCCCTCCCAAAGCAAGCAATCTGTTGCTAGCTGTTTTCCACTGGCTTTAACAAAGCAGCAAACTCAAAACCATACAGAGCTTACAAAAAGTTGAAGGACATGAGAGGAGGAGGGTGTAGGATGCTCATATTTAGTCAAGACAAGTAAATAAGTCAGTCAGTCATGCTGGATGTGTGGGAACTCAATTGGAAGGGTTATGTGAGAGTTCATGATCTGATTCTCTTGGCACGTAACCTGATTTATCAGTTAGGTTTGTTTTTGCTTTATTTTGTAAGTGCCACATCATGGTAAATAATTTTTCACTGTGGAGGTCTGCTTGGAGAAAATGTATCAACGCTAATTGGCCGTAGAGTTTACTAAAGCACTTGAAGATGGATTACTGAGAGTGATTTACTAGATTTGCTTGAGGAATTTAAATTCCAGCAGTGCTCTTCAAAAGTTTCCATAGTGCATAGTCTGCTATTGTTTCATTTATTTGTATTCTTCTAGAAAACCATTGGTGATTTTAAGATTGTTTAATTCCTTTGTTTATTGAGGAGAAAAAAAAGCTTTTACCATGAACATTTGATTAATTTTACAGGGATATAGAAGATGAGGCAAAAAGAAGTACGTTACTGTGCAGAACTGTAAATGAAATTGCTCATTTCTTCTATAGCTTTCCATGGAGCATGGTAAAAGGGTTCAATCATAAAATGGGGGGGACATCTTCCCTCCCCAAACCTATATGTACATACATTTTCTTACCTCTTAATTTGACTGTGGCTCCTGACACAGCATTTTCACAAGTAACCATGTCTCAATAGCATATGCAATTTAGGTTATTAGATCTAAGATTACGTGATGGAATAAAGACCTCATTTTTCTTAAATGCCTGCTACAGCAATAATGAAATATACTGTATAGATAAAATTTCAGTTGTGTTCCAAGGCTCCATTCTTTAGTGCTTTTAATGCCAAACATAACTAGAACAAGGAGATGGGTTTTTTGTTCTAGCTGTGGCGGGGTGAAATGACTGAAGGATGAAGCCAGTCCGTGTAGTCTGTGCTTTCAGGCTTGGACCTTTTCGAAGCAATATAGATTTCCTCCTTGCAAACTCCTTGTCATCACAGTGCCAGCGGGTAAAAATTGCTTTAAAAAAACATAGCATGCTGTTAATTTTGCTTTAAAAGTTAAATGAAATGCATTCTTTATGTTATGGTTGACAAATTTAAGAACTAAACCTGTATTCTCTTCAAACTAACACTTTTTATTGTGCCAGGTATATAATACCTCGTATATCTATGTATTCAATTTTCATCCAGTTTTCTGTTCCTTTTTTTTAAAGAAAACAAAAATTAAGAAGGAATAACTTGAAATTGCATGCAAAGAAATGAACTGTAAATCTTTGATATTACAGTAAATTAAGGGGTTTATCAAATGGCCAGCTTAAACAATTTTTATACAGCTGTATTTATGTGGTTGTTGCAGAGACTGCAACTGCCAGTGGAAGAAGGATTTTGAAAATATGAAATGCTCATATGTTTTTTTAAAACTGAAAGTGATGCTTTACATAGGATAGTTGAGTCGTCCAAGAAATTCCTGCAGTCACCGAGGTCAGTGAGATCTTTCGAGTTGAGAAAAATAGGAATCTTCAGTGTGTCTGGACAGTATATTCGGGGAAAATGCAGATCCTGCCGCTTAAAATTTGTCAGATTTCAAAATGCTTTGAATCTGAAAGGGAGTAGCTACATCTTCAGCTGGTTTAAATCACTGAACAGGCACTCAACTCAGTCAGGCTTTGTTGATTTTTATCTTAGGTAATCTTTGCGATTCCTCATGGTACAGTAATTTAGCTCCAGAGAAAAATAATGTTTTGAATAGGCTAGGTAGAGAAGAATCAATTGCTTACTAGCCTTGTACTCTGTGTATTAGAGTAGGGATAACCTACGGGGGCACAGAGCAAAAGAGGTTATCTAATATTTTCTGCCGGTTATTATCCATTTAGCAGTCACAGGTTTGGGGCTGTAGCGTATGAACACAGATCTGAGAAGCTCAGAAGAGTTTGCAGTCTAAGAGCAGGGTGCATTCAGGAAGCGTCAGGGTGACGGTCGCTGCTGTGACAGGCAGTGGTCCCAGCAAGCCGGCACCTGCCTGATGGTACTTGCAGACTCCCCGACGGTGGAGATTTTTAGGAGGGTTTTGACTGCTCAGACTCTCTACTAAATGTCACTGTGAAGAAGCTTACATTGCCAAATTGTTCGCGATATACTTACTTTGCAGTGTATTCAGTTTTTAGGTCTGGCAGAAGCTTTCATGAAACTGGAGTTCATTTCAAATGCATTGTTTCTAATGTGGTACTATGGAGTCAGTATTAATACTTCATGTGCTACCTGGTAAAGATCTTCAGTTACCATAATTTGACTGATGACATGCACATGTTAGGCAGAGATGCAGCTAGGAGAATAACGTTCTGCTTCTCGGAGAGTATATTAATTTTCAGTAGCTAGTATTTTCAATATTTATGCCTCTGCAGAAATAAATCATAACACTTTATTCAGCAGAACCTCAGTGTTCACAAACAGCAGCAGCAAAACAAATGCATCATCCATAGAAACCTGGAGCCAGGGAAGCAACAGCAGAACTGCACAACTTTAGACAGAATCCAGCCCTGAGATTGAATGGGTTTGTATGATGTGTAAATGTTGCCCTAGATTTTTGTTAGTCTCAGTTAAGTCCTTGGGATTTTTCTTTCCTTCCGTGATTTCCTTAGAGGCTCCAGTTCCGATAAAGGGTATTTTGTTTCGCTCACACAGTCAACTCAGTGAGCGTGCCATACTTAATCTCAACAGAAAAAACAGTATTTTGTTTGGGTGTGTCAGACTTGCATACATGATTAGCTTGAGCTTTTCTAGTAAATACAAAAGATGATTATTGAAGCCTAAAAGCTGTTGTCCCATAGGACTTCCTTGTTGCCCAGGGAAAATACCATTGTTTGAAAGAACAGCAAAAAGGGATATGTACGATCAAACACAGTTCCCAGTGCTAAAGCTTATTAAACTGGATTTACAATGCTGTAATCTTGAAAAATTGTTTCTGATCCTTGCTGAGCATACATTTGTATTATCTTGCAGAGGTGTGTGATTATAGCTTGCACAGACAAGCATTTATGCTTCTCACAGGATAACCTGCAACTGTAAGAAGTTCAGGCAGGCTGAACTTGAAGACTGCTGATAGAGCTGTATCAGCCTTAGGGTGAACAGCAGCAACATCAAAACTACTTCCAACACCTACCCGCATTGTGGCTTTTAGTGCAGACATCCTAAAATAGCAGTAAGGTTGGATCCTAACTTCTGGTACATGAGCAGGCTGGGATCCTTTCCTTGTAGTAGGACCTTACCTATGCTCTGGACTGTCGGAGACAGGTAGGTGCTGGGGTGTCCTGGTCTTACCCAGACCCCCGGCAGAAATGAGGCATTTCTTTCTGTTGTTGCTTCGAGAGCACCCGGTTACTTTCCATGCCATTTTGAGGAATAATACACCTTGCTTGGTGCCTTACTGGCAGAGGGAACCGGTTACGTTACTGGCAGTGAACTTCATTCGCACAAACATCTAACTTGTACCTGTTTCCTTTAAAATATTCTAAAAATATAAAATGATAAAAATACATTATAAAAATACAAAATTTTCTGAAAAATAGCTAGTGTGTGTCAAGCAAAGAGCCTCCAGTGAAGAGATTAACCAAGAGAGGTGAAGCAGTCCCCGTCAGTCGCAGCATGGTTTTTTTCCAAATCTCACCCTTACGCTGTCGTGCAGGGTGGGGATTATGCTTGTTTTCTGCTGCTCTCTAAGCAAAGGCTGAAACGCCGTATCCAGTCTTGTTAGTTCTGTCAAGATTAAGTTTCCCACCAGTGAAAATTTTTCTTTGCTTCCTGCCTCCAGGCAGCGGAGCACTGGCGTAGGAGAGTGCTGCCCACGCCGCTGTCTCTGGTGGTAGCCAGAAACTTGACTGCTCACCCGGGCAGTGTTGCCAGCTGCTGGGTTCTTCCTGCAATTTTGGTGTTTCTTTCGACTCAGAAGTCCTTAATTCCTAACGTATATCTCAATTTGTATGTCCGCTTATTCCAGCGTTCATATGGTTATTCCCAATGTGTTTCCACAAAACAAACTGCTTTACTGGGAGTTAGCGTTTCTGCAGGAAGCTATAATAAAGGGAGTTTTGCTTCAGTTTTCCACAAGATTACGTCAAGCAATTAAAAATTCTTTTTGTCTCCTTTAAATGTTTTTTTCTAAATAACAGACCCACTTCCAGTAAGTTGACTCATTGTTTTCTCTAACAGTGAGTTAGAGTTTCTCTAGCAGACTGCCTTTTCTTCTTCTCTAATTAACATGTATTTAAATTAAAAATTGAATTTGTTCTTGTTAACAGCATTTCAAAGATATGCATATACACTCCAATGATACAAGGAGTAGTGTATAGCATTTTTAATTGTGTACATAACAGAAATCCTGGTCTTTCAAAACAGATAAAACCCTTGAAAATGCAAACCATAAAGGTTTAGAAACGAGAACATAAAGCAATAAAAATGTATAATTAAATAAACAACACTGATAAAATAATTTCATATTTGAGCAGGGTATAATCATTTTTAAAGTCTGGAGAGGTTTGATCCTAGAAGGCGTTTTGCATACACTATGTAAATCTTTCCCTCTTATTTAGGAAACAGTGTGGCTTGCTGTGCAGGAGATGTCCAGGCACATAACTGAGCTGTAGTCACTCCCCTACGGTTTCCAGGTCAGGGGCCTGTGTCCCCCGGGCTGCCTGGCCTTCTGGTGGAGTGAAATTAGGTCCTTCAGAGCGTTGTTCAAAGTGGGAGTCTGACTTACCTTAGGATGGGATTAGTGTTACTGGCTGCAAAGCAGTGGGACAAGATGGTTTAGGTGGGAGGGTCATGTTTTACCTGGTTCTTCAACCTGTTTTTATTGCAGTGTAGGGATTGAGGATGGTAATTCTTGCCATCGCTTTGTGGTGTCTCCATTCCTCGAGGTGGTTGGAGCAGCTGAGTACCTACTGACGATGAGGAGGAGACATTGCGTAGTTTATGAGCTGCATAATGTGAACCGTAAATCCAGGAGCCTTTTGATGTGCCAAGTGGGCTCTTAGATAGGAAGAAAGAAGATGAGGAGAGTTGCTGGGCTCCAAGAAGAGCAGGACAGATATCTCTGGTGTCTGTCAGAGAGCAGGATGTTAAAGTACCTGGCTGCTTTTTTCAGCGGTGCTTGGATTTCTCAGGTGGTGTATAATCTGTACAAAATGTTGCACAGGGCATACATAGATTATCCAAGAGAGAGTGCTCTCTCTTTGCTTTGGAAATATTCTGAGCTGGTTAATCTGAAAAAGTGATGTTTAGGATTTTTTGTGTGCTGTGGTTGTAATCACAATCTTTCTAATTATATGAAGTACAGAAAAGCAACGTAGCTCTGAGTTAGTGAATTACAGTTTAAATCTGCAACACTCAAAGAATCAAGTCTTGAAGTGCAAAACTCCCATAAGACATTAAAAGCACAACTGAAATTATAGGTCAGAGGCAATGCAATCTCTTGCAGTTTTTTTCTACACACCATTTACTTTCCTTGATAGTCCGTGCTTTCAAATGAGTTTTCCTGTGCCAGTTTTTAAAGAGAGAAGTTTATTTTCTGATTATGAAATTAAGTTTGAAGCATTTTCTGCTTGCTAATGAGATGAAACTTGTTTTACCTTTCCCTTCCTGGTGAGTGCATTTAGCCAGAGGCCTTGCTATATGCTGATAGACTTGGTTCTTATTTTCAGCAAATTCTGAATTTAACAGCTTCAGAATGGTGATATGCTGAGGTAAGAGCCTTTACTAAAATACGAGGAGTTTAATTGTATCAAGTTCTCACCTCATTAGGTATGTTAGAGAATTTACCAGGAGTAAATGCTCTCTTCCTGGTTTTACAGTATAGTTAGTGGTTAGCTTGGTGTAAGGGTTTTAACATTGTAATTAGAACATACATATATTTTTTTATACTTCTTTAGCAAAATTATTCAGTATGTATAATTAATTATGCCTGCTCAAAGTTTCTCTTTGCATTCTTAGGTTTATGGCAGGCTGTGTAGAAAAAATTTATTATAGTAGCCAGCATTAATTTTTAATTTTATCTGTAATGCATGTTCATATTAAAGAAGGGAATATAAATGCCCCAATGCTAGTTACAAGTACCGCTTTTCACTTTCAAAGTTAAAACCTACCAACCTCGAAGGATTGGTTTTGCCTGAAGAAAGACAGGAGAAAAGTGCACTAGCTATTAAGCACTGGAGTCCTTTCTCGTACTGAGTTAGCAGTTCTCCATCCTTTCATTCATCCTTTCAACTCATCCCCCAAAATTTTGGCCTGCTCTCATCATTGTTCTCTTTCTTTTTTGACTGAGAAAACGTACTCCTTGAACACCTGAACTGTTGAAGGTCACACAGCTAAGTCACCTTCCGTGCAGCAACCCGGTTGCTTGCGTTGGAACGTGTAGTCCAAGTTATTGCAAACTAATGGATGAAAGGCAGCACGGGCAGGAGCTCACTCCATGGGGCAGTGGATCGGCAGAGGGCTTACGTGAATGTGTACCACGGGGATGCTCGGGAAAGGGGCTGGGTCAGGCAGTACGACAGGAGAACCATCTCCTTTCTACAAAGACTTCACAAGATGCATGAGAAAGGTGATGAAGCCCCATAAATTGCTTGGAGTTGGGCTTGAAGTGGAAAGGCTGAGAGCAGCTCTTGCTAAATAGTTGAAGACATGTGAGCAGACATAATTCTGGGAATTGTACAGTTTACTGTAAGATAATTCCTATGTGACTTAATAAAGTTGCAGCAAATTAAGTTATAGATTACTCTGTTGTCCGCAGAACAGTAACACCATTCACCTGGCTGAGGATTATATAATGTGCCGTTGTTTTTCTTCCCATGGTATTTCATTTCTCATGGGAAATGTTGCAGTATTAGTGCTTCCATCCCTTTATGTACACTTTTTATTGCTGTTTAGTTCATTTATTGGTGGAGATTAAAGCTCTGCTATACATAGGAATACATTTTTCAGGATTCTCTCGGCAGGGCTTGGTACATAACCACTTAAAGATGTCAACACGCTCATTTTGCTTCTTAAGCCAGCTCAACGGGAGCTATGAATGTAGCTCTTGGGGTTAAACTTTGGGCTTTTAAATTCCTGAATTGCTGGATTGGCCAGTGTGTCTGGCAGCAGCCTTTGCCTTGGAGAAAAGGCATGACCTGAGTCATCTCTTTTTTTGTTCCTCTGTCTGGTGGAAGCTGAAAATACAATGAATATGTGTATTTTCAAGGAGAAACATGGAATAGCGGGTCTAATGTTGCTGATTTCCTCTATAATTTTCTGAGTGTATCCTCCTTCCCTTGGGAGAGAAATTCAAGGCACTAAATCTGTCCACAGAGTTTTTTCTCTCTCTCTTTTTGACAGGGTGTTCAAGCATTTGACATAATTCCTGTTCTTAGTCTTTTTGGAATGTTAGCGATGCATTGATGTATTGTGGTTTTATTTTGCGTAGTGGCTTTGGCTGGCTGTTTTCCTGGTGTGAGAAGTGAGAAATACGGACATAAGCTTTGTGGCAGAGTATGAACTGTGCTTGGTTCTTGGAAGATCTATCAACCGTAAGCAAAAATCCTGTTGCCTTTCATGAGAACCCAGACCTTGTAGGCTTATTAATTTCTTACCTATGTTCATAGCTTAGTTAACATTCTAGCTTCTTTAAATGAAGCTTATCACAGCTGTGATAACATTCTTGGCTTGTTGGGGTGTTTGCCCACTTGCCACCGGCTGGGAGGCTTTCTTTTTTTTTTTTTCTTAATGTCTCCCATCTGCACTGCTGAAATGAATACTATACAGGAGGTACTGGAAAGGACAGAGGGTCCCTTTGCTCTGGAAAGCAAAAGATTTATAACAAAAGGAGATAGTATCCAGGTTGCAAGACTTTAAGCCTGTAATAAAGACGGTGATATCAGTGTGAGTGACAGGTTAATCTGATTCCAGGATTTCGGGGGTTATGTGGACTCTGTGGATCCCTATACGCTGGTCTAAGCTGTGCTGATAGAAGAGGCTGCTCTCTGCCCTGGAGATGAAGTTCTTCTGGCGTGATTTATATGTGACGTATTTGAAAAAGTACAGGAACTTTCTGAAAACACAGGGCCAGTTTATTTCCTGTCCTTGGTTTGGTTTCTTCTGCATTGTTATCTCTGCAGTTTTGTCTCCTGGCACGTAGGTCAATCAGATGGACAACTGAAGTTTATTGTACCGAATTTATTGTTTCCAGAACTGAGCTATTACATTCTCTAAAATTAATATTGTGTATTGAAAACCAATCCTGTTGAATTAAATAAGTGTCACTGCTCTAAGGAAGGTTACAGGGTTGCTAATTTAGATATATGCCCTGTGAGCATATTACCTTAGTTATAATGAGATGCTATGGAGAAGAGAGGATAAGTATGTACAGGGGAAAAAAAGGTAATCCTATTTTCTCTCCTTATTTTTCTTACCTTCTGTTCATCCTCTGCTCTTTCAAAGAGGCTCATCCTAAATTGATAGTATAAGCTGCTTTATGCAAGGTTAAACAGCATATTTTCCAAAAACAGTGTCTGTCATATGTTGTCTGGAAACTCTGTCTCTTTTAATTGATAATTAGGTATTTGATTTCAAATAAATGGGGGTTGCTATATGTTTTTTGTTCTGTGGCAAGAAGTGTAGAACAGGATTTTTAGGCCCAAAATACCCATTGGCCTGTTTAAAATTCTTGCTGTTGTAGTAGTTGAGGAAGAATTGTTTACGATCTGACACGTGAGAGAAGTGCTGAGGAGTCTTCTAAAAGAAAAGCTTTTCTTCATCTGGAAGGTGGAACCCCCCAAATAAAATCCTCATCTGTAGTAGGCAATTCCAGGGAATGCTGGCAGAAGGGACAGATCCTGCTAATCTGAGGGACTGTCATACTAAGTGTGCAGGTGTCGTCCGTGTGGGAAATTAATCCGTCAACTGTCATCCCAGGCTTTTTCTTATTTGAGATTGCTGATTGTTAAAGATGATGGCGATATTGAATGGATGGCTGACCTGCCTGTGTAGTTCTTGGCTTTCACTTACGCTGGCTAACCTGAGGGAGATGCCTGTAAATCAAATTGTCTTTTGATAAAGGGAGCATTTTTCCAAAGCGATAATGTGGATAAGTAACATCGTGAAATCTTGGTTAAGGCTAAACCAGTGTTTTTCTTAGAGGTTATTTTCCCAAAAAGAACAATAATTCCTCAGTCAGGTTGCTTTGAACCGCACTGGACATTTGTAAGTCTATTATTCCTTTCCACAAATTCTTGTAATAATACTTTTAACCCATCTTATACTGAAGATCTGTGTTTTGAGGAGTGGTGTTGTGTACATGATCTTTTAATATATTGACTGCTTCTGTAGAAGTACTAACAAAACCCATCTCTGAATTTTCAGAGGATTTCATAGCAGATCTGTTGAATGGGCTTCAGAGGGGTTATAGCAGAAAGTAGGAATAGTCCCCAGCTAGATTGCACCTAACAAATATATGTAAATTAGCATCATCTGCTATGGTCTGGTTTCTTGGGGAAGGACTTGACAGTGATAATTAATTCTGTAATTAACCTATCCCTGAATTCCAGATTACATGAGCTGAGATTTTTCTCTTTTCTATTAGCAGAATCCAATTTAGTTGTGATTGACCTTTGTTACTTCCTTATAGCAGAAGTTAGTTGAGGAGCAACTTTTATCTGAAGCTAACGTATTTGACGTGTTTAAGGAGAAATTTATAAGGAAGCTTTCAAAAGGCTGCATAAAAATGGTGGATCTGAAACCGTTTGAGGAATTTGCATTCTAGTGTGGGTATTTCAAGGCTGTGAGTGACAGCCTTTGATTCAATCTGTTTTCCTTAGCTGGCAGAACTGAGCACCCATATTTAGCACCATATGCCTGACTCCCCCCCTGGATCGCTTTTAGGTTGCTTATTGTTCCTTGGTTTTCATCTCACCTCTTTTCACATTTAAGAATGAACCGGTTGTGCAGTGCTGGTAATAGTGCCATATGTGACTTTATTAAAAATAACCTGATGTCACAAGTTTATATAGGGCTTTTTCTTATAAATAAGAAAAGCTTGCTTCCCTGAAAGGATGAAATTATGTACATATATTCAATGTGGGTATGTAGTATTAAGTAGGCATGTCACATACCTTCATATAATGGAAGCAAAATGCCATTGATCAGTGGGATGCTGCTTCTGGAAAGTTGCTAGAGCTTTAGAAACCTCATTTCACCCAGCTGATTGCTTGAGGCTTGGCCAGGAATCCAGAATTGAGAGGTGCAGTTATTTTCCTGTTCATCCCTTCCCTTTCCACTAGCCCCATAAAGGTTTTTTTTAACCATAACTTAATTTTGGATCTAGGAGAGCATCTCATTCCAACCAATAGCACATTTCAGATAGTGAAGTTAAGGATATATTTATACTTGATGAGTGGAAATGCGACATGCATTCTTTACGTTACAAAAGTGCTGTGTAAAATAAATCTTAACAAAACAAAGCAAAACAAAGACCCCCAAAAAACAAACAAACAAAAACTTCTGGTGTCCAGACTGATTCCTTGGCCAATATTTGTCTCACTGCAGAAGCAGATATGATGGTATTATGCAGTATTGTATCAGCCTCTTCGGATATTTTCCTATGTGGAATTAGTGTTTTGTAGTGACAGTGACAGAAGAAATGCTCATAACTTACCTTCCACACACAAATTAAAAAACTACTCCCTCCAGAAAAAACAAAACAACTTCCTTGTGCAAAGATAGATGCCCATGTTTTAATCCAAGAAACACTCTATTAAAAAGACCATTTTTATTGACGTTTATTTGGTTTAACATTGTGATACTTATAGATTTGTTTAAAAGCTGCTGTGTTACTGATGTATTAAAATGCCAACCTCCACATTCAGCATTCTGAACGGTTTTTTGTCTTTTGGTGCACTGAAAGAACACAGTTTGCCACTACTATTCCTTGATGCTTTCTTGTAGAAGAATGCAACTCTTAGCGTTTTCCGTTGTTTTACTTTAAGGACAGTTCGTAACGTGCGTAGTGATTCTCTCAAAGCTGGCATCACCACCTCTGGTAAGCTCTTTTCAGAAATGCTTTCTTTGTATGCAAAGGGGAAGAATTCTGCGAAAGCAGCACACCGTCATCTTTCCTTTGAGTCATTTGCTAGCAAACATGATCATCAGTTTCTTTTCAGGAGTGCAAGATAAAGTTTCTTCCCTTACACCTGCCTTCCTAATTGCGTATGTCAGGTTGCATTCATTCCTGTCCTTGGGCCTTAACATTGGACTTGAGCAGTTGGCAGTCGTGAACCCGCTGACCTCAGCTCACCTTGCACTTTTTTTTGAAAATGTGCAGTGCCCAAAGCTGGCTGATGCATATGTATCTCCTCCTGCAAAGCCTTGGACGCACGTTAGTCCCATCGCACTCCCCCGGTGTGATAACGGCATCTACAGATACGGTGAAGTTGTTGGATGCGGAGAGTGCCAGAGCTGGCTCCTGTCTCCAGGAGTGGCCCTGCACTGCGGTTCAGACAGCATCTGAGCTTTAATTTCTTCTGGGTGTGTTCGAGCAGAGGGATACGTTATTTCTGCAGCAATCTGTACCAGTTGTGAATTGTGGATTACAGATAAAACATAGCTGCATCATTAGTTTTAAAGGCTATATAAAATTTGATTTTGTTACTGTTTCTGTAAGTGTAGCTCTAAGTTCTTTCTGCCCATGTTTCCTCAATATTTGACTGCGGGTGCAATTCTAGCCTTTGCTTAATTTGCTCCCTGGTGGCCTTACCACTGTGATAGATGGCCAGGAGATTGTGTCAGAAGGCTCTGGAAATAATTAGTTTCTAAACTTTTTTTATCTGAGTGGGACATCTTTAATGTTTGGATCCAATACTCATTTTTTTCCTTTGGGGAAAAGATAATTTTTGAGTTTACCACACCTAATTCTCAGTAGCTGCTGCTAAAAGACCTCTCAGCAAATAGCTGCGTGCAGTTAGAGGCTGTCAACTTACCTCTGCACTTCTGTGACGCTGGGGAGATGTGCTTGCTGTTCCTGCAAGGGCAGCGAATACTTCTGACCTCTCCTTAAGCAGCGGCTGGTGATGCTATCTGTGAGCGTGTGGCTGGGTTTCTCTTCTGACCCGTTCTCAGCAGGCGCTGAAATCCTGCTGAGAGCGCGTCGCTCATCCTGACAGCGGCAGTCCATTGCCCCGCTCTGCGTGTGAGGAGTTGACAGAGGCCCTTCAGATAAGAAAAGATGGTGAGGTCCAAGGGCTCGCCCTGTGGAACGACAACTTGCGCTGGAAAACGTTTTAATATTAACTGTTAATGAATTGAAATTCCAAGAAGAGATGAGAGATTTCTGAAGTGCCCTGAACACGAAGGTGTGTGGGACATGGATGTCGTCACCCCAGGCTCATGTTGTGCGTTCATTTTCCATGTAGAAATTCAAAAGAGGTCCATTTTGATCAAAGTTGGAATATGGTTCTATACAGGAAACACAAATGAATAATAGATTTTTTTGTTTTGTTTCATTTATGTGGAAAAGTGAGTTTTCTTGTGGCCTTTGGAGTAGAAAAAATACTTAAGTGGGTCTTGTGTTCATTTCATGCCTCAAAAATATTAGCGATTTATTTAATTAAAAGTATGTATCTTTGTTAGAACAATTTAGATTTTTTTTAGAAGTGAGAGAAATTTGAATGAAAATAAATGTGAGATAGCAATAAGCACCTGTAAGTGAGGCAGCAAGGTGACATGTTTTCAGGGGAGGATAGATTTGGACAGCAAAATCTAGAAGAGGAGTAAAGTAGGCGTGTCCTTTCTAGCCATAATACTTTTTTTACCCTAGTATCACTTGGAGATAAAGTTGTCTTTCCTGTTGCGTTAACACAATGTTATGTTAACACAACCTTACGTTAAACACAGTGCAATGTTAACACTATCAGTTGAAGAGTAAGTTGTCTTTCCTGTTATGTGTAAGGCTGGACACTAATACTCACTTCTTTCTAATCCTCTGATTTTGTACTTTGCCCTTAGGCAGAACATAAGATATTCCAACCTTAGCAGCACAGGTAAAAAGGGATCAAGTCTAAAACTGCGTTCCTGAAGCTGCCACTGAAGAGCACTTTACAGCATTATAATGTATAAGAGCAGTTTTGGACTGTGACGCGTTTTGTTTTCATGCACAGAAATATTTCACAAAACCAGTCACATTTTGTATTATTTTTGCAGCAATGGGCTTTGTCTCAGACCTTTGTGCAGTAGTATCATAGACCACCCAGAGCATGTTAATATCATTAGTGTGCTTTACACTTTCTCCTTAAAACCCTTTTTTGCAAAAACCTTCTGGTAACTTCATCAGTCTTCCTGAACACAAGAAAGAACTCTACAACCTGCCAGTGGGTTGGGGAAAAATGCAAAGCATAAAGTAGGCAAATTTAAAATGGATGTAATGAAAGACAGATTTATATTTTACAGTTTCTGTATATGTGTTATCTTTTCCGTGGCTAGCACTTCTATACAGAGATGCTATTTTTGAAACTAATGGTAAGTACTAAGCTTAGTAGACTTTAAAAAGACTCGTGTTTCTATAAATCAAGCCTCTTGTACGTTCACGTTTTTCTATCACGGTACATCCAGAAGAAGATAAGATGTGAAAATTAGTTCGGAGTGGAATGGGAAATAGCGTCTGACTAGTATGGCTTCCTGAAGATGAATATTCTCTAAATAAGTAATAAAGCTGAAATGGCTGTAACTCACTGTTATGAGTTTTATTGATAGTTTCTGCCACTTGAGCTTAGATTTTGCTGTCTTCAAGTTGAAATGGGTGTTGCCAATAGTTTTTCTTTTTTTGAGGTTTTTGGGGGCCTTTGGGGGAGGGTTGGTTTGTGGTTTTGGGATGTTTTTTTGGTTGCTAAACTTGATTGTCTTTCATTTGGAAGAGTTTCTGACTCTGACAACTCTTGGTAAAAGTTATAACAACTAACTTTGAGTTAAACTTACGTGTTTCTATGGGCTGTTACACTGGTTCTTTAAAAGCTATATAAGCATTATCCTGACAGGGTAGTTATTTCTTATTACAGTGTACTCCGAGGCAAGATTTGAAATTACAGTTTGAGAGAGGTTATTATAATTTACTGCATCGTACATAACTTTGCTGAGCAAAATATTTGTTTATAAATAATGACGTTTGGGTTTCGGTAGTGCTGAACCAATGACAAATAATAATAGTTGGTCTTTTGTGTGCAAAATTTTTTTTCATGCCTTCAATTTTTTTATGAAGCTTATGCCAATTTTTTCCCTTCCCCAGTCACTTATAATAATTAGTTTTAAAGCTTTATGTGAACTGATGACAGCCTTGACCTCCATTCTTGATCAGTTTCCCGACAGTGCCCTCTGTTTTTGGTTACTTAAGCAAAACCCTGTGCGTGAATGCACCTGTAGAAATATTAGTTAAATATTGCTGTTGTCGATTGTTTTTTTCCCCCTGTTGCTATGCAGCTGATAGACTGAGCAAGCATTGCAGACAGGCCCAGGTTGCAGTGTCCCCAGGCAGTCTCGGCTTCAGTCTCATTTACATGCTGTATGGAAAAAAATAATAAAAATGTAAAGGTAGATAAAAGCTGGAAGAGAGCGGTGGCTGTGTTTAACGTCCTAATAACAGACAGGGCTGGACCCAAATATTAGAAACACTTCATATGCATTAGATGGAAATCATATATCTATATTTGGTTGATGGCCAACAATAAACATAGCGAGTTCTTACTGTGGAGGTACCTGTTAGCCATTTAAATATGAGGTGTATTTATCACCATACAACATCTTCAGCTAAATATGTTAAATAATGAAACGAGAGAGGCAGATACCTGTAAGTAGAAAAGTCTGGGAAAAACAAAAGATGTATCAATACAGCCTGTCCCTTATGTCGTGTGCTCTGTTGAGGTGGGGATGCAGTGACCAGAAGTGTGCAGGGCATCAGGTGCCATCTATTTTATTTTATCTTTTTGCTCTCTCACTTGATGTTCTGGGTTGGTTGGTCTACATAGGAACAAATAATAAATAATAATTCAATGTTAATGAAATAGAGATTTCTAATATTATTGTTGAATCAGTTGTCTTGGCAGCTTCAGCACCGGTACTGCATTTCTGAGCGGTGGTGGAGTCACAGCTGGGTGAAGGACGATATTCTGAGTTGTGCTGTGGTGTCCTAAGAAGCCAGAAGTGCTGTTTGTTGCCTTCTGTCATCGCCCAGCAGAGGTACTGAGTTACCACGGTTCCTGTTGCTTTTAATACCAAAGCGAAGCTGCCATGGCTCCTTGAAAGTCCCTGAAAGTATTGACTACACCCTTTCCCCCCAGAAGAGAACAGAAATTTGTTGTCCATGTAAATAGCGGTGCTGTTGCATTTAGTGTTAAGCCCAGCCTTGTTGCCTCCGGTGCTACTGGTTCTTCCCACTTGTTTTCGGAGCTTTTATGCTCTTTCTGATTCCACTGCCATTAATAACAATGGCACTGAAAGAGGGGAAGCAATTTGGGAGCAGGATTACAGGGAGCACAGGAGTGGCAAGTTTCTGGACATGCTCTTTCCTCAAAGTTGGAGCTTCAGATTGCCAGAGGGGAACACAGGTGACATTCAGTTCTTGCACAGAAGAGCTGTGCCCGCTGCAAAGTGTCGGGAGAGGAGGTGACGACTCCAAAAGCAGAAGAGCTGGTCTGTTAGGGTGGAAGAGGAGCCTCATTGCAGTCTAAGGATTCAGGGCTGATGCTTTCTCCTTTGAGCGTCACTGGGAGTCGTGGTGCTGCAGGCAGTCGTGGAGTAAGGGTCAGCGTGACCATGTGGCTCCTCTTCACTGTCAGATGGTAGCTTATCCCTTCTCTGGCATCTGGGAGAGTGATCAGGCTTACGATGCTGTACCCGGTATGAAGTGGCAAGAAGGAACAGCTCTGCGTTTGGCCATATCACAAGTTGAACAGCAGCCCACAAGGTATCTGGATACTGGGGTTTATTTAAGAATCTAACAAGATTAGAGCTTTTACCCTACTTGATTACCTCGTATGCTCACCCTTGTGAGCCACCCTCAGCCCAGCATCACCTTTATTAGCTCCTGACTTTCCTTCCCATCAGGCAGATCGCTGCCTGCTGGGAAGGTTGGGCAGAAAGTCCCGTTCGTTCATGCTCTGCAGTTGCTCACTTCCCAGTCTTGAGCATTACCAGCCAAGGTCCCTGGGCATCCCATGACATTTGTATACATGGATCTCCCCCCATTTCTAAGGTCTTCCTGCACTGCCAGCATCTTTCCTCCAGCCAGGATGACTTCCACCTTCTTTCTGGGCCCCAAACCCCTGGTTTTCCCAAGCTAAACAGGCTGTGTGCAAAGCACACACCATCAGCTTCCTAATTTGTGGTTCCATCTCGCCTCTCTTATTAATAGTAGGATCCAGGGCATGTTGGTTTTGTTTAATTCCGGTGTTATCAACATTTACCAGCCCTTACCTATACAGATAGCAAGTCAAGGGCTTCTGCTTGAGAGTCTGAAAGTTCAGGTTCACACCTTCACACACACCCCCACACAATTACGCACTGACTGTCGGTATGTGCTGTTTAAACCATGTGAGGGACCTCGTGCTGCTAAGTGTACAAATGTACTGCGAGCTGCTGGTATCTTATGGCACCATTTTATTTTCCTGTGCTCACTGTTGCACAGCCTAGATGGAGCCCATTCAACAAGTGGGCATAGTTGATTAGCTGCGGTATAATTCTTCTTACACTGGACGGTTTGCCAGCCTGCCTACAATCCTGTAACAAATCGTACCTTTTAGAGTAATACGATTTCTTTGCATTAACGGGTCAATTCCAGGCCGATTCTGTCTGGCTTAATGGAGCATGGGAACACTTCTCGAAGCGCTTGGCTGACAAAAGGGGAAGACAGATGGGTTGTGGCAGAAACCACTGTTGTTGCAAGAGAAGCTCAGCCTGTCCCCAGTCTTTTTCTTCCTGCCCTTCTCAGCCCCTACTGGGACAGCAGGAAGCTGTTCTTCAGCGCTGGAACACTCAAGCTGTGCTCTGGGGCTGAGGGTTAAAATCCAGGTGGCTTTTGTCATTCAATGTGAGCGAGAGTTTCACACCCACTGCTTTCCTTTATCAGCTCTGGGTTTGTGTATCTACTGATGTTTGGAGGTGTTGAGGGTTGCTGCATGGGGCCAGGGCTGACAGCAGAAAAAAGAGCAGTGCAGGTCAAGACTTAGGAATAGAAAGGATTGATGAAGGGCAGGTGACCACAGACCATGTTACTGCTAAACCGCTCCAGAAACGTGTGGAGAGACAAGCATTTGGAGAGTGTTAAGTGAGAATTCTGTGTCTTTGGGAAGGCAGTTGTTGCTGGCAGGAAGGAGCAAATCTGCAAGTTAATTTATATGGCAGTTACTGAGCAAGAATGGAACAGTAGTGAGACACTCAGTAGACGTGGAGTACTTGTTAATTCTAGGACACACCATCTAAACTTCATGGTGTGCCCCACGTTCCTGGTCCCGTGATGATGTAGCCTGGAGAGCCTTTCTGAGAACCCTGTAGTTCCATGCATGCTCCTGATTTTCCTTCCAAAGGGGACTAGATTGGAAAGAGAACTGAATGCGGTTGTGTGCAGGGTTTGCACCTGGGAGCTTGGCCCTCCAGATTCAGTTCTGGAGAAAAGCAGTCATTTGGAAGGGCAGGAGCCAGTGAAGCTGAAACAAAGGCCATGTTTGATGATGTACTTGCTGAAGAAAATACGTAAATCTTCAGAGACTGCCAAACAAAACTGTCTATGGTGAGAATTCATCAGTGGTAGAGGATCGGTCTGTCTGTGAGTTAGTGGTTCTCTGACTATTAAATAAGGACCAACTTACAGAGAACACAAGATACCTCGTGTCTTTTTCACAGGACGAAGGTAAAATAAAGAGGTTCAGTGACTCCAAAGTCTCCAGCAGGATGAGTTGTAGAGAAATGACTGGTTAAATGGCATCGGGTGTAGTAGTGGTACCTTGAAAATCCAACTCAGAACTTGAGAGCTTGTCATACATACAGACTTTAATAAGAGCCACTGACCCGTATTTCCCTGTAAAGGAGAGCTATTAGTGTAACTGGCTGTGTAAAAAGTCACCACTGAATACTACAAGAAGGTGAGCTGCTCTGCTTCTGCTGCTGGTTTGCACTTGCAGTCCCCTCCTCTCTCAGGACACGCTTGCATCTGAAGTAACTGGGGTTATGGCACTACACTGGTATGTAACTCCACCACTGGGGACCTGGGGTGTTTCTTAGCTCTCTCTTCTCTACCTGTTCCTGTAGTTGCAGCAGATCTAGGAGGTTTGACCGACCTGCCCTAAGGCAAGAAACGTGTGCTGTCATGTCACACGCATGTGCATTGAGCTTCATGAGATTAGTAGAAGTCTGTACCGCATTAACACGTCCGTGGCACTTTCACACCCATGACCAAGGAGTGTAATGGCAGGTTGCTTTTCTGGCTATTTATTCCTCTTTCTTCCACCATTTGCTTTGGATTTACTAGAATTTTTGCTTTTTGTACAATACAGCAATATCTGAACCCGTATCATCAAACTCCCTTGTGTCTGTCTATCACTGATGTGTCAGTCCTTATGTTACAGAGCAGGGTTGTCACAATAAAAAGTTGTGGTCAGGATTTAGACTGTGAATAAACTTCGCTTAAGTGCACTCAAGTTCTAGTGAGATGCTGTTTTATGCCAGTACCACAGGAAACCCGGTGTTTCCTTGCAAGTTGTAAGACTGCGGTCTCTAGCTGGCCCTTCAGAGGCAGAGCTGGAGAACAACTCCCAGCTAAGCAGACCTTAAAAGGCAGGATCAAGTAGTCTTTTTATATAAGTGCTTTTACTTAGTATTATACCGCCTTTATTACAGTACCCCATCAAAAGTTCTATGCCATATATTTTCAGTAAAATAAAATGTGAGGAGTTAAAAGCTTCTGTCAAATTGACTTCACTGTGGTTAGACTCTCCCCAGATCATTGGTGTTCACCTGTGTCTCAAATGGCGGTTTTGTATATTGTAATAATATGATCTTGAAATATGCCTTAATTTTGGAAAGAATGTAATAACTATGTGAGGATTACTTAGTGAAAAATATGTTCTATCATTAGTGTTCGATAGTTTATAGGATTAATCCTACTTCCATAGTAATCACTGATACATTTAAATAGGTGATATGGCTCCATGTTCAATTATATTGAAACCGTGACCCTGAAACGCTATAGGTCAGCTGGGAGCATTAGTGCCTGTTTGAATTTCTTTCAATGTGGCCCAGTCAGTCACTTTATTACGCAGTATTAATGCTATTAAATAAGACCCGGATTAATAGGTTAAAGACTAATTTCATCTATTTGCTGATGATGATTTCTCTATACTAAAAGAAGTTTAGCTGTAGAACAACAACTGTTACTGATTGAATAGTAAGTATGCAAACAATTGCATATGCTGTGGAAACCTGCAATGCTTTATTCGGCTTTGTTCAATGTTGTTCAGTAATTGCTAAACTGAAGGTGGAATGGGAGTTGAGTTCTGAAAGTAGGAAAGGGAGATATTAAGAATACTGTTTTATTTGGTTATTTTTCACAGCTGTAGTTGTAGGTTGGTATATAATAACTTTTTAAAGTGTGATTCTGAAAGTTGTGTTTATTAATGTTTTACTGTTGCTGTAATGTGGAGTGTATATGAAGTCGCTCAGCGGTAGCGCCTCTTCGCATGTACCTAAACTGTTTAGCATTCAGCACTAAAGGCAGATTGTTCATCAAACTGGGTGCAAATTGGCAAAGCTCCACGTGCCTTCTCCTGAACAGCAGTCCTGCAAGTCAGCTGTATGCAAATAAATATTCTTCATCGCTTGGTGTGACACCCATGTTTCAATAACCTCACACAGAGCATCTTCATTTCTAGATATTTTTCCTAAATTGTGTTTCTGTCTAATTTCATATCTGCATGATGGTTGTTGCCTGCTTATCTATCTATTCAATGAGGAATCCAAAATGCAAAAGCGACCTACTTTTGAAACCTTCTCCTCATAGGCAAACCCATAAGGCCCCTGAATGGCATCTCATTGCTCATTCTCATTATGATGGCATGTAATTCTAGAGAGTAACTGGAAAAACTGGCAGCTACCTGCCCTTGGAAACTCCCTGGAGTAGCTGCCTGGAAGCCCAGCGCTGCCAGTGGTGTCTGAAAACACAGGTTAGGAATGATCTAGCACCCGTAACACAGAATAGGATGGAAAGATTCTTACTGCAAAAGTCTATTAAAAAAATAAACAGGACTTACTGGGCTGAAATTTGTAAGGAAAAGCTGATGGAGTATCATGGTTGGGGAGGCAGTATGGATTTATTAGTCTTAGCAAACCAGCAGCTTTGTCAGCTATCAGTACTTTTGCTACCACGAGAAATCCCCTGCTGACTAGATGGGCTTACTGCGGTGATCTAAGCTTACTGTTCTTCAAAACTGAAAATGAACTTGAGAGCAAGGAGGAACAGGGGAGGTGATTTTTTTTTTTGCCCAAAGGACATGTTCAGATTTCAGACTCTTTCTAGATGCAGATAGCAGATTACTAAGAAATCCTTCTTTGGGAAAAACAGTGCCACATTTCTATTGCATCCATAAGAAGTGTAATCCAGGTCAATATAAAGGTGGAAGCAATTTATCGCTGGCTTTTGAACCAGATAAAGATGGTAAAGATAACTGGCCCCCCATCATTCTCACATTCCCGTGGGTGAGCAGAATTGCCGTTGGGAAGGTGTAATGCACCTGTTTGTAATTGCAGGCCTGTGAAAATCCAGCCTTTGTGAACCACCGGGACCAGAGGAACTGCATCAGTATTGAAACAGAGAAGTGACAATGGTCCCTCAACCTCTCTGTCAAGGTTGGGTTGGTGTGCAAGGCAACGCATGTTGGAGAGGCAGTTCATTGTGGTAGTTTTCCGTGTTTGCCATCATTCTAACTGCCTTACTCCAACTGTGAGAAAATCGGAATATGCCCAGGGAGCAGTCACTCTGTTTTATGGCTTATTCCACTCATCACATACACTGCCTCATAACTGCAGAATTTATTCAAAGTACTAGGTTATTTGTTGAAACCCAAAGGATGTTGAATCTTTGTTTGACAGCAGTCTCTGACTCCAGCAGACACAGAGGAATGCTACTCCTGGTTTTTTAGCAATGGTGAGGGTGATGTGGAAATTTCAAGAAGTTTCTTTACTGTGTCTGCCGGAGGGAAAAAGGTAACCCCAACAACAAACCCTAAGATACAGATTAATTTTCATGAACTCAGAAGGAACAGGAAGTTTTACTTAGATCTCTACTGAGGTCACAGAAGGAGATACAATGCCACAGAAACGATAGGAAGGAAATCTCTCCCTTTTCCAATCCTAAGGTAAATGAATGTGCTGCTGCAGCGAAAGAGATGGCAGAGGAAGCACTTTAGGATATAATGCTGGTGTCCAATGGCTCTTTCTCACAGCCAGACACAAAAAAATGTGTGACAGCATTGCATTAACTTGCAGTTACCCTGCCTTCTGCTCACTGCAAGTGTTTTTCTCCAGAGTTCCTTAATAGAGAAGTCATAATAACTTCCTGTAGTCAGCAGTACATCTCTGCAGGAAATGTGGTGAGGATTTCAGTTGCCCGAATGAACAAGCAAGTTTTTGTATGTGACCAAGGCCACTAGCAGAAGACTTGGAGGCCAGGAAGGTGGGGAAAGGGTTGTGAAGATACGCTTGAAGAAACTCAGTCGTTTGAATCGCCATATATTTAACGTGGTTGTTCCCAAAGGCTGTGAAAACCCTGAATTGTTTCACATCAAATTTACTCATTATGTAGGTTATCAGTAGTGCCGTGTTTAATTTGCTGGAAATTAAGAGCTGTGAGAAAAGATGTAATTTTCACATTCATGTAATCTTGCTTTATATCGTTGACATGTAAATACATATATAAAAATTGCAGCGCAAGCACTGACTAAGATACACAACAGTTTTAGATACTTCTTGTACAGTGGAAACATCTGTGAACTCACTAACACGTGTTTTAATGAAAATGTCCCACAAGTACATGCTTTTAGTTCTAATTACCTGTATTTTCAACATCTTACTTGAAAATACATAAAAGAAAATAGAAAGTGGAACCTTGTTTTGCAATCCTTGGTAATCTGGAAACTTCTGTAAAGCTGATTGTTCACACTCACAGGTAGTCACAAAGAGAAAACAAGACTAAGTTGTAAAGACTGTATGCACGCATCCTCTTGGCTTTCCATTGCCCTATGGAATTACTCTTCTATTTTGTGGGATTTCAGGACCACTCAACACATAGCATTGCAAAAGTAAGGATATTTTTACTTCAGTTTTTCGTTTGTATGCTTTTCGGCCTCCAGGAGTTCCTCTTTCAGTTTCAGTATATCTAGTGCAATATGATTGGGGGGGCGGGGGGGGGGGGTGTTTTTGTTTTTGTTCCC
>NW_010509697.1:60347-70811 GCF_000687285.1 Phaethon lepturus
TCTTGTTTTTGTTCACATCTGTGCCATGTGAGCTCTCCTTAGCTTGGTTGAAATGATGCAGTAGGTCCTAATTGCTGCGATTCCCTTTTCTTTCCTGGTCAACCAGCTTGAAGCACAGCAGAGATCCTCGAGCGCCTATGGAGCTGTGTAACCAGAACTGCCCGCAGTGCGGAGAGCTCGGGGCGCAGCGGGCAGCTGCTCCCCTCGCACTCAGATCCTCAACCAGCTGAGGCTGAGAATCCCGAGAGGTGAGGGGGGCTCGGTGTCAGCCCTGCCACTGGTTCCTCTCAGATCCCTCCTGGCACTGCGAGGTGTCTTGCAAGTGAAAGAGTTCGAGCATTGCTGTAAAGCAGTAGGGCTGAAAATGAATGAACAAATACTACCTGAGACATCTTCTAAAAGTGATTACCTCCTGACTCTATTAGGAGTCGGTGAAATGCTGGTTTTTAATGTTAAGATTTTTGTGCATATGCATTTGTCATCCCTGAAATAACACCTAATAATAGTAGCTGTCCAAACTTGGAATTGTTGAAGGAGGAATGAGTGAATGCATTAACTGCTTGGAAACCCATTGCTTCATAGCTATAGTTAATAAGTTAATTGCAATACTTAAATATATTAAACATTTTTGCTGGCTGTAAAACATTTGCTGTCTAAGGAGGCTTGCCCTTCATATCTTTGCAAAGATTCTGACTGACCACTGTCCCCCTGAAGTTCACGGGATCGATGCATTTTTGTGGTTGGAACTGCCACAGTTCTGTGGCAGGTAATTAAGTATCCTCAATGGGAAGGTTGCTTAAGGTTCATGTGTACCATAATTCCGCACTATCTTGCCCGTGCAGACATTTGCCCTGCAAGATACCGAAAATTTTACGGTGTTCCTCTCTAGGAGTCAGCCACCGTGAGTGAGTTATGTGTTCATTTCTGCAGGGGAAAATGAACAACATTAATGTGACTTTGGATAGCGGTTTCATTTTTGGAATGATGTATCCTTATCTTTTGAAGTTTCTTCTGTACAGATCTTTGAAGCAGATATGAAACCATTGAAATTGCATTTTATAATCGACCTTTGTGAAAACAAATGTTTCTAAACATACCTCTCTCTTAAGGCCCTAAGAAGTAGCTACTATACATGTTATATACTTATTATAGCCACTATACTTACTTATCCTTGTGACTTCCCCTTTTATTGTCTTCTTATTTTTACCCCAGCTCTTAGACATTATTTTGGTTGAGCTTGGTAAAGACTCTCGCATGCACAGGGGAAGTTGGGTGTAGAAAGTGTGCAAAAGGAAATCATGGGGTCCTGGGACTAGGTGGGTGCTGATATGACTTATTTTCACTCATAAGCTACTGATGAGAATGAAATTGAGGTCAGCCCTGGGCATAAAGATTTATTTGATATCGTTGGTGTTGAGAGTATATACAATTAATGTCTGACCTCAGTCTATTTCCAAGCAGCAGAGCAGATAGCATTATCTTTGCAGGTTCAGCGATGAAAGCTGCTCTCCTGTTCCAGTACCTGAGGGGCAGAAAAACAATTTCAAAGGATGCCTACAAACTGTGCAAACAGGGTGGAGGGAGACTACTTGGGTCTGTCATTCATAAAATTATTATGCTGTATCATAAACTTGTTTGTTTTTTCCTTTAGCTCCCAGTTTCTGAAATCTTTCCCTCCGGTAGCTGTAAATTTAGCCCTGAGTGGTTAGCGCTCTCATTTCCAGCCTCAATGGAATCATTCCTGCAGTGAAATAAACAGTAAAGGTGAGCATGAGTAGCACTGCCTCTTCTGTGATATTTAGTCCGGGAGCATTTGTAGCCAGCAGCCGTACCCAGCGTCAGACTGGTGATGCTGTTATGACAGAGGTGCGCTTTTCCCCATCTTCGCAGTAGCCTCCTGTGTACCTCTTTCAATAGGAGCGCAGCGTTTTTGAGTACGTATAGCCAGTGCAATGATACAATTTCTCTTTATATCTTTTCCTGATACCTCCAAAGATTATGTCTGCCTTTCTCTTTGTCACGGTAGGTGCTAGTTCACCGTCATCCTGGTATTGACTCATTTACCCAAATAGTTTCCTCACAAAAAACATGCTTAATGCATGCTTAATCAGTATCATTTGTCAAAATACATGGCAATATTGGTACTAAGCTGAATCCTTACACTTAACGAGCCTTTTCACATCCTTTTTGCTAGTCATGGATACCTTCGTTGGTGTATTAGTCTGATGTATTTTAAAAGATGAGATGCCAGTTGCAGGTAATTTCCGTGGACAAATTATTATTTTTTTTTAATTTAAAAATATGTTCTTTTTTTCTTTATGTAGGAATTATTTAAGTGTAAATCACATTATTGCTATTACTGACAATGCAGTGTTAACCCTAGAGGATAGGTAAAGCTTCTTTCCACACAAACTACGGCAAGTCCATGGAGAAATGATTTTGAGTGCTGGAAGGGTGTATGCCCGAAGGTTATTATTTTACCAATGCCGTTTCTTAACAATCAGTTGGTGTGCTTCCCTCCCACGTGTTGCTTGGAAAACATATTCATAAATTCAGTCAGAAGCAAATAGAGTGTTTTGAAGTATTGAGTCTTTAAATTAAGTCTGTATTTTGGATAGTCGAAGGCTGTTATATATCATCAGGCTGAGATAATGGCGCTTCCATCTTAAAAACAAATACAGGAGAATTTCCCCAAATCAGAAAAGTTTTTAGGTTGCATCTTTCCAATACAAGTCTTCTTGTATATGCAGAAACCAGTTCTTCTACTGAAAATCATGTCTTTTCTTGCGTGGTAAGTGGGACAGAAAAGGTAAATTGAAGCTCAGTTACAGGTTTTGCCAGGACATGGGTGCCGTGAGCACGCCGATGCAGCTGCGAGCGTACCGCTCTGTTCGGCACCAGCACCGCAGCACCAGGCCTGGGCTTGCTGGCGGCTCCGCAGCAGAAGGCTCAACCGGAGCCTGAGACCAGGAGCCGACGTGGAGGACAGTGGCACTTGGCTGAGCCTTCCCGCAGAACAGCAGCAAGGGCAGCGGTGGTAGGCATTACCTGTTACTCCAGAGAGACGTGTGAAGCATAATAGAGAGTAGCCATCAGCAATGTAAAGTTGTCGCGTTTGCCTGAATGTGAGTTAATGTTTTTATTTCTCTCTCTCTCGCTAATACTCTCCCACACAAGCTGCCCCTGCATCGGTATGAGCCGGTGACATTAAATCTAATGCTGTGTGATTGTGCAGAAGAAGAAGGGTATGAAATTGCGTCTGTAAGTTTACAACAGCACTATTGTTTGTGTTATACCTATGTGAAATGCTTTAAAACCAAACTCTCATTTGAATTACAAGGCTCGACGCTGCTGTAGAATAGCTTGGTGTTGTTTATGTTTGGTTGGTTGGGTTTTTTTGCCAGAAAGTCACAGTATTTCTCTACAAGGATGTTATACCTTTGTGAAGAACACATCTTGCCAGCTGGTATAATTTGCGTGGCAGTTTTTCCCATTTCAAGGCTCATACTGTTTACGCAGAATATACTTCAGAATTGTAATTTGATATCGGCTTGATTTTATCTCACTGTTAAGGTAAAATTTTGGTTTGGCAATGTTTCCATCTCATGCTCTCCATGTCCGCTTTATGAACTAATAGAATATTCAGATGCTGTGTGGAACCTGTGTTTCAATTCGGCTCATCATTTGAAGAAATATGGAAGATGTTCAATGCTGTGTAAAGAAATAATTGAAATTCTGCTAGGTCTTACGCCAAGGTGAGAAGGTGAGTATTAAGAGTGCTGAGTTTAAAAAAGTAAACCCTGAATGACATAAGGGTTTGGTGGGTTCCAAAGCAGCTTTGTGAAAATACTGAGGAAATGGCAACAATACAGGAGGCTTGTCTTGAAGAGGGAACCTGGAGAATTTGGAGAACCGAGATAAATACGGAAGGCCTTCGTGTACAGTGCACGGAGGAACAGATTGGCTCTTGTGCTGCTGAAACAGTGCTTTGGTTGTCACTACTTCAGAGAGACGGGGAAGCACTGCGGAAAGAGAAGCGGCAAGGGATCGCTGTGGTGACACCGTGGTTGCCGCTGTCCTTCGTACACTGGACAGGATTGCTATTTTTAAGAGTACTTCGCCTGAAAAATGGAAGCATTATATGGGCAGATACAGGTGCAGTGTGCTCATGTAATTCGTAGTGCACTTCACCTGAACGAGCCAAGATTGTTGTTCCCCTCTAGAAGTAGTTCATTTTATTCTGCCATGAGCTGGTGTGGTCCAACGAGAGACGTACATGTGTCACGTAGAAAGCTTGTAAGGGTGAGTTGTGACAGCAGAAAAGAGGGATTTGTTTTAATTTCATTAGTCTTCAAAGGTGTGGAACAGGCATGTGACACACATTCTCATGTCCACCGAGGGAAATCACACAAGCATTTTTGAGTTTGACACTCGTGTATGTCCATGGTAAAAGGAATGCAGAAGCAGAGAGGGAGAACAATTTAATAAAATTTCTTTTTGTCTGTGAAAGACACTTGTAGAAATGCCATTTTTCAGTGACGAAGTCTACCTGTTTTTCTTTTGTGATACCTATGCTAGTTCCGGTGGGCAGCTTGGATTTGTTCCCCCAGCTTTTGGCCTTATGGTGACATTGGTAGTATCACTTGTTTGGATTGTTCCATTGTTGCTGTGGTTCTGAGATGTTTTCATAAATGCATGTTTTCTACATGACATTACTGTTATGTGGAGGAAAAAAACCACATACAGATTTATTCAAGATTTTCGTAGTCTTTTTAGGTTTGTGTTAAAAAAATAAATCTATTCTTAGATTTTGAGTGTGATTTTCTTAGTGTAGCCTCTTTTAGGTAGGTTCTTCTTGCTAAGAAACAGATCAGTATAAGAGCTTTCATGATGTGAGAATGAAATTAGTTGTTTGTTTTAGGGTTGTAGTTACTGTCAGTGATGGGTTTATGGTTGTAACTGATTTGTAAGCTTTAATAATCATAGTATATGGAATCATACCTCGCAGCATTTTATGTATGAATCCAACTCTGTTTCCAACTTGGTATAGCAGCACACTTAATGTAGTTGTATTTTTCATGGTCTAATTAAAACTATCAATTAACATGATTTCAAATTGCCAGTTGTGGCAGCCTGCAGATAGATGTAACAAGGATCAAATCGTCGTCTGCTGAGAATGCTGAAATCTACAGTGAAATTTGTTCAGCCGGTCACAGCTCAGGTGGTTTGTAGAATTCTGAAAGCCAGTGTGTGTCTGTCTTCAATATCAGTTATAGGCATTTCGTAAAATTACTTTTGTGTGGCGTGTGGGCAATGAGTATTCTGTTTCACCAAAAACCAAAATGAGTATTTTTCCCTCTGAATTAGTGAGAAGCAGCAGCCTCAATTACTTCCTGTCTATAATGTATTCATTCGTTACAAAACGTATAAGCAATACGAAAATCCCCGAGGTACCCCTGCTGTATGCTTGGTTTCCAATTTCCCTACATGATGACTTAAAGAAAAAAAAAAAAATCATATAATGTTGCTTGGTTATATTTGAGACGTGGAAGGAATTTAAATTCTTTATGTTGAGATCACTAGGACTTAGTAAATGTGTATGTAGATTTTCTGTTTGTAAACAGAAACAGGAATATATCCTTAGCCTAAAAGGTTTTATGTACTAATCATGAACATGCTAATTTAAAGCATTAGATTTCCTTGCTGACGGGGAAGTGGGCAAGTCAGATGGAGTATTCCTTGCTGCAGATAAGGCAGCAGAAATATCACCCTTTATTAATTTAATAATTAATCTTTGTTATGTTGCTTGCGCATCTTTGCCGTAGAGGATGACTTAAGCTGTTGTTTAGGTGTATTATTTAAATCTGTCCTGATACTGTGTGCAGGAGTTTCATGGGTTTCACCTCCTGAGTTGTTTGCACATCAAGTATTCGCCTGAGCACGCCGAGACCCTTCAGCAGGGTCAGTCATGTACGTGGGAAACGGGGATGAGGGCACGTGGGCAGGTTTGGCGTTCGAGGGAGGGGAGCAATGAAGTTCCCCAAGGATCTGTACTAGGGCCAGGCCTGATTCACTTGGAAACTGTGTCACAAGCGCTCGTGCTGTGGCACAGAGAGGAGGTTGGGTCCTCTGGAAGCTTTATGGGAAAAGAGGTGGGAGAGCGGTAGAGAGCCGAGAGGTTGCGGGGACCTAAGGGTGGACCTGAAATCCTGACAGCATTTCTGAACTATCAAGAGGATGGAGAAAAATGCCCCTTACTGGAATGAAGAAGTATGTTTAACTGCCATCTCTAGAATGAAAACACCAAAATCATCCAGACTTCAAAGTAATTTTGATTTTTTTTAAATTCAAGTGTCCATATGACACTCAAATGTCCTTGGAAATTAATGCTATTACAAAAACTGCAGTAGCTTTAAAATAATTATTCCTTGCCAGTAGCAAAGGTTTAGAGTCACACTGTGATTTGCTAAAAGAGAGATGTTGCTGAACAATTGTCCTTCTTTTTGACTGTTCTACTTATTGTTACATCAGCCAAAGCCACGTTTTTTACATTATAGTCCATGTCCTTAAATTATCACCCCTTTGCCTGCTGAAGAGCAGTTGTATTTCATTGTTCAATGCTGTAAGGGGGGGGGAAGCAGTAGAAATGTGCTAACACTGGCTGCTCTGAAGTCTTGATTTTTGAAAATCTCCTGTGTAGTTGAGCTAGAGGTTTTGGGTATTAAGGGTTTCTTCATTTGTTGCTTACGGCTAAGGCAGGCAAGTCTGCATGGATCTGTATTTTGATGTTATCTAACTCTACTGCTTCTTGTCCTGCAGAAGGATAATGAGTTCTGAAAGGCTGTTCACAGGCTTAATGAGTGATTTAACAATGGGAAACATAACATTTGTATAACCCATGTCTGGTTACTTTTTCTGGGAAGACTCTCTGATTCAGCTAATGAAATATTGTTCTCTGCATTTGTTTTCGTTACTTATTTTGTGAGGAGAGGAAAAAGATCTACACAAGGGTCATAGTACTCCATTTTTCAATATAGATTGGGATGGTATCAGAGGATCTGTTTTTCCAAGGATAAATACGGCAAATAAATATTGTCTATTATCTATAGATAATAACATACTATAAATAATATACTAGATATTATTTAACTTTTAAGTAGCGTGAGCATCAGGTTTGCTAACAATAAAGAATTAATTTTAAGAAAATAAGCTAGCACAGCTGGATTATAAAACAGTATCCCCCAACGTGGCATAATGTGAAATTACGCTTTTGATAGATAGCAGGAAAGTCGCACCGCACACAATTGAGATCACTTAAAGGGGGATGCATGAAAGGAATGGAATTAGAATAAAAACATGCTTTGCTAAACAGCTAATTGCTAATACAAAAGAAAAATTAGAGCATTTGTTTTGAACATGTTCTGAATCCAGATACGGACAAACCAGCTATGAAGGGAAAAACGGCAATCTTCATATTAATTCTCTGAGCTAACTCTGCCTGAGTTTGTCACACGTATTCATACTTTCTTCAGCATCATTTTTCAGAAATAATTCCTCTCTCCAACTTCAACTACATTTCCAAGATGAAGACATAAGTAATATGATGATTTGACTTCGAGCGGTGGTTGTATTTTTGAATGAGAGCAGATGATAAAGCTGAGACAAAAATCTAGCTTGCACGAAGTCTCAAACGTTGGCTGCCTGTTTGGAGTAGAGGTGTAATTACCGTTGGAAGGCATTGTTTTCTACATGATTGCTTTCTTTGATTGGTTTTCCTTCTTACTCAAACAAGCATTCAGTTTTTATTATGCTTCAAATTTATATTCAGTCTTTAATTTTAAAAAAATGACATTTTCTCATATAGTTTTCTCATTAAAATTCCTTTTGTTCATCCTTTTATCCACTGGGACTTGCCATTTCCTTTTCTACATATCTTCCTATTTCTATTATTTAATTATAAAATAAACATAATTTTATTTAGGAAGTAGCAGGCATATTAACAATGAAGGTAGTTACTTACCTGGAATGAAATCCTGTGATGAAGAGGCAGAAAGAAAGGAGAAAATCTATTTAATGATATTCTTGTAGACCACCTTTGTCATGTGCCTTAAATTGAGGTAGGTTTCTTTTCTTATGGATGAACTGCAAGACTGACTTTTGCAAATGTGGTTGTATTTGAGGGTGTTATTGGTATCAACAAGAAGATCAAAACTGGACATTGAGCAACATTAATGTGATGCCCACCAGAGTGAATGGAGAAGTGTTTCACCTCCTTGTTATCTAGTAGCAGGCAAAAATCTTGATGTTTAGCATTCTACTAACAGGGAAGATAAGAGAATTTAACACTCAGATTACATACCCACCAAAATTGTAACAATTGGAAGAAAGTCAACGTTAAAAAAAAAAAAAAAGACATTCATGAGATTCATACAGGTATTAAGAATCCTCAAGAAAATTATTTATAAAGTGATACAGTAGACTTACGATCTGGCTGGGTGCATCGGTCCGTCTCGGTGGCATAGGAACAGGTAGCCACTGGACCTCCTTTGCCTAGCAGTTTATATTGTTTCGCTGCTTGGCATGCAAACATTGCAAATTATATAGTAGTACAAAAATGCCTTGAAACAAAACCATTCCCTTTGTACAACTAGCTTTGTAGAATACAAGACGAGAAGCAGAAAAAGCATAGTAATAAGAGCATCTATAAAATAAAATAAAAAAAAAAATAAAAAAAATAAAATCCGTGTCTTGTAAAGTCAATGGATAATTTCCCCAATTGCTTTCTTCTTCACCAGACTGAAATACTATGTGAGCAAATCTAAGTCCTTTCTGTTTATGTGGATCCCCTTCTGATTCAGTGCTTCAGGTTCAGTATTCCTCTCCTGGCCTGAGCAAAGGTAAGGAAGCACACGCTGTGCCAAAGGGGACCTCTGCGCGTGAGGATCAGGACCGAGATCGGAGTTGGGCTGTGAATAAACAGGAGCCCCCGGTGCTTGGCAGGGGATTCATAAGCTCCACATCCTCCAGCACAACTCCCCATCTGTCTTTCTGCTGTCGAGATCTCCAGGCACATTCAGATAGTGGCTCCTGGCTTATATTGTGTCCTCTGACAGTAGTCTGCTGTCTCTCTGATTTTAAAACTCTTTGCAGGGGTGTCAAAATGCTCTTTCACCCTTCAGCAGTACTGTTAGGGGTTTACGTTTCATCAAAGAGTGGTCTGGGATAGACTGGCTGTGGGCAAGATGCTGTTCTTTGGTCTTTTTAACCACTGAAAATGAAAGCAAAACAAAACTGGAAGGTGAATATATATGGAGATGATTTTGTGCAGAAGAAGAGCAGGCACTGAGCATATAGCTGATCTTTGCTGTTCTTCCTGCATGCTGTCTAATATTTCTGTTGATGTGATTCTGTCTTCGGTGTAGAGTTGTGTGCATGTAAAAATTGTTCTGTGTGTTCCTTTAAGATGACTAGATTTGCGGATTTTATGGATGGATGGGACTGTTGTGCAACTGCCTTGCCTTTCGTTTAATCCTGGCTGCGGAGTTGTGCCAAGCGAACCCTGTAAATTTTGGTCAACAGAAATACGTAACCTAGTGAACCTTCACAATGAGGATATTCTTACAGATACTACGTTCTGGCTTCTTCTCTCCACTTCTTTTTTTAAAATTCAAGCAGTCTTTTATATTGCCTCCTCAGCTTTGTACTTGTAGAAACGATGTGTTCAGAAGGAAGCACTTGGCACAGAATATTATGTTTCCATTAAGAAGAAACTCTGTCCCTTACGATCCTTATTAGTGCATAAGGCTGTTTGCTTGTGCGTGGTATGAAAAAGTCACCTTCCGGATATGAATGCGGGGGGTTTTTCCCCCTGGAAGTGCTGCGGTTAGAAGGGAAGAATTGGTGGTGACTGCTCGAGTTCTTCTGCACTGCAGCGAATTCCTGTAGTCAGAAAACATGAATAGGGTATAGCCTCCTGTATTTATTTGAATCCAAGAGCAGGTGAATTGAAGTGGGAGGAGAAGAGTGTTGTTTGCTTTTACTTGTAGTGAATTATTTGATTAAGCAATGTTATGACCTTTTGGTCTTCAGTTGTCCTTGTCTTTAAAATAAATTAAAATTCTTGATGGCAACATACGATGATTCTTGGCTGCAGAAACAACTCCCACAAACCCATCTCCCACCAGAGGGTCCTGGACCTGTTCTTCTTGCTTTCGTTGGACTTGCCACCTCTGTGAAGATAAATTGCCAAAATTTGCCAACAGCACTCTGGGCAAGCTGTGCACCAACTTCTCCTCGGTGCTGTTGGGCTTTGAAGGTGTCACTAGCCTGAGGAAGGGCCACGTAGCCCAGCGTAAACCCTCTGGGTTTGCCCCTGCTTCTGTTCTTTAAAGAGCTCTAGTTTGTATGATCTGAGTTCAAACAGACTAATGTCTTTTCACTAGCAGGATATTAAGTCTCTCGGGG